>NC_091198.1:3283944-3390047 GCF_040958095.1 Procambarus clarkii | reverse complement strand
CGACACTGGAAGACAGAAGAGTAAGGGGAGACATGATCACAACCTACAAAATCCTCAGAGGAATCGACAGGGTAAACAAGGATAAACTATTCAACACTGGTGGGACGCGAACAAGGGGACACAGGTGGAAACTGAGTACTCACATGAGCCACAGAGACGTTAGAAGGAACTTTTTCAGTGTCAGAGTAGTTAACGGATGGAATGCATTAGGCAGTGATGTGGTGGAGGCTGACTCCATACACAGTTTTAAATGTAGATATGATAGAACCCAGTAGGCTCAGGAATCTGTACACCAGTTGATTTACAGTTGAGAGGCGGGACCAAAGAGCCAAAGTTCAACCCCCGCAAGCACAAATAGGTGAGTACAAATAGGTGAGTACACACACAGAGGGGCCTCGTAGCCTGGTGGATAGCGCGCAGGACTCGTAATTCTGTGGTGTGGGTTCGATTCCCGCACGAGGCAGAAACAAATGGGCAAAGTTTCTTTCACCCTGAATGCCCCTGTTACCTAACAGTAAATAGGTACCTGGGAGTAAGTCAGCTGTCACGGGCTGCTTCCTGGGGTGTGTGTGTGTGTGTGGTGTAAAAAAAAAGTAGTTAGTAAACAGTTGATTAACAGTTGAGAGGCGGGCCGAAAGAGCAAAGCTCAACCCCCGCAAACACAACTAGGTGAATACAACTAGGTGAAATACACACATGCACATTCACGCACACACACACATGCACATACACGCACACACACACACATGGACACACACACACACACACACATTCACACACACACACACACACACACACACACACACACACACACACACACACACACACACACACACACACACACACACACACACACACATACACATTCACACACACACACACATACACAAATCAAATCACTGGCAACAGGAGAACTGCCAGAAATTTGGAAGGCAGCTAACGTAGTTCCAATATACAAGTGGATAGGCAGGAGGCGCTGAACAACAGGCCAGTGTCCCTAACCTGCATATCATGCAAGCTGATGGAGAAGATTGTGCGAAGAAAGCTAGTGGAACATCTGGAGTGAAAAAACTTTGTAACACAGCATCAACATGGGTTCAGAGATGGCAAGTCCTGCCTCACGGGGCTAATTGAATTCTACGACCAGGCATCAAAAATCAGGCAAGAAAGAGAGGTGTGCGCAAACTGCATATTTTTGGATTGTCAAAAAGCCTTTGATACAGTACCACACAAGAAGCTAGTGAAAGAGCTGGAGATGCAGGCTGGAGTGAAAGGGAAGGTAATTCGTTGGATACGGGAGTACATACGTAACAGAAGACAACGAGTCACTGTGAGGGGTGAGGTCTCGGATTGGCGTGACGTTACAGGTGGAGTCCCGCAGGGGTCAGTCCTTGGACCTATACTGTTTCTGATATTTGTAAATGATCTCCCAGAGGGTATAGAATCGTTTCTCTCAATGTTTGCTGATGATGCAAAAATTATGAGGAGGATTGAAACAGAGGATGATAGTAGGAGCCAACAAGATGATCTAGACAAACTGAGTGAATGGTCCAACAAATGGCTGTTGAAGTTCAACCCGAGTATATGCAAAGTAATGAAACTAGGCAGTGGAAACAGGAGGCCAGACACAGGATACAGAATATGAGATGAAGTACTTAATGAAACGGCCAGAGAGAAAGATCTAGGAGTTGAAATCACACCAAACCTGTCTCCTGAAGCCCACATAAAATGAATAACGTCTGCGGCATATACGAGGCTGGCTAACATCTGAACTCCCTTCAGGAATCATTCAGAATCTTGTACACCACATATGTAAGACCAATCCTGGAGTATGCGGCCCCAGCATGGAGCCCGTACCTTGTCAAGCACAAGACGAAACTGGAAAAAGTTCAGAGGTATGCCACTAGACTAGTCCCAGAGCTAAGAGGCATGAGTTACGAGGAAAGGCTGCGGGAAATGCACCTTACGACCCTGGAAGACAGAAGAATAAGGTGAGACATGATCACAACCTACAAAATCCTCAGGGGAATCGACCGGGTAAACAAGGATAAACTATTCAACACTGGTGGTACGCGAACCAGAGGACACAGGTGGAAACTGAGTACCCAAATGAGCCCCAGGGGCGTTTAAAAGAACTTTTTTCAGTGTCAGAATAGTTAACAGGTGGAATGCATTAGGCAGTGATGTGGTGGAGGCTGACTCCATACACAGTCTCATGTGAAGATATGATAGTGCCCAGTAGGCTCAGAGACCTGTACATTAGTTGATTGACAGTTGAGGGGCGGGACCAAAGAGCCAGAGTTCAATTCCCCCCCCCCCCAAGCACAATTAGGTGAGTACAACTAGGTGAGTACACACACACGCAGCCGAGTAGTTAGCGTCCGCCTAACTAGTCCTCGACTCAAGTCCATTACATCCAGCGGTCGACCCCACAGACGCATTCATAAATTTGTACATGCTGTTCATTCAAAATGCGAATTTTCTCAAATATAAATTAATATCATAAAATATTAGCATATTGTGCATATATAGGCATAGGTTAGGTTAAGTGTTTAGGTTTGTTGGTGATTATTTGAATTTGTAGTACGTGGGTGAAGCATTTATAGCGTTGTGGTTCGAACAAACTTCAAAGTGTTCGAACGAAATCAGTTGTGAGTTGTGTGTAAACCGTTTTTCATTCATAAACAGGAGGTTCGGAGGGTGCATGAAATCACTTTTGGTTCTTTGTTTGGAGGACGGGCTAACACCCGCCAAACCCATTGTTTATGAATGAAAAACGGTTTACATACGACTCACAACTGATTTCGTTTGAACACTTCCGAACAAGTGCTTCACTGATGAAGTTTGTTCGAACCACAACGCTATAAATGCTTCACCCACGTACTACACATACAAATAATCGCCAACAGCACCCAAACGCTTAACCTAATATAACCTATGCCTATATATGCACAATATGCTAATATATTATAGTATTAATTTGTACTGGAAAAAATTCCTGTTTTGAATGAACAGTATGTTAAAATTTATGAATGCGTCTGTGGGGTCGACCGCTGGATGTAATGGACTTGAGCCGAGGACGGGTTGGGTCAGAAACAACTGGGCACAGTATTATTCAACTAATGCCTCTGTTCACCTAGCAGTAAATAAGTACTTGCGAGTTAGACAGCTGCTGTGGGCTAAATCCAAGAGAGAGAGAGAGAGAGAGAGAGAGAGAGAGAGAGAGAGAGAGAGAGAGAGAGAGAGAGAGAGAGAGAGAGAGAGAGAGAGAGAGAGAGAGAAAAGAGAGATAAATGTATATAGTTGACACAATAGAGAATAATTGATCGAAAGTCAGAGCAACAGAGCCCACGGTGGGAGAGAAGTGGTACAGAAGCTCTTGAGTTAGATGCTGCGGGCACCGAGGCACAAATAAGTAAATAAACACACACCTGATGTATATCATCACCTAGCAGTAAATAGGGACCTTGGAGTAAGACAGCTATTGTGGGTTGCATACTGGGCATGGTGTGTAGTTAGCCTAGTAGACATGATCTAAATCATAGGCTGCGAGTCATTAAACAACCGGCGAATAGAAATTCGGGGTCCACGAGCTAACAGCTCGGTTGAGCAGGCACAAATAGATGAAAATAGGCTCAAACAAACCCATAACCATACACACACACAGAGGCACTAACCTAGTCTTTCTGGTCTGGACAAAGATGTCCATACCTTGTCAAGCACTAGACAAGGAGAAGGTTTTGAGGTATACCACTTGACTAGTCTCAGAACTAAGAGGCATGACTTACGAGGAAACGCAGGGTGAATTTCACCTCACGCCGCTGGAAGACGGAAGAGCTTGGGGGAGACATGATCACCACATACAAAATTCTCTGGGGGAATTGATAGGGTAGATAAGGACTGATTATTTAACACGGGTGGTACTCGCACAAGGGGACGCAGGTGGAAGCTGAGTACCCAAATGAGCCACAGAGACATTAGAAATAACTTTTTCAGTGTCAGAGTAGTTAATAAAAAGAATGCATTAGGAAGTGAGGTGGTGGAGGCTGACTCCACAACCTCACTGACTCCAGTTTCAAATGTAGATATGCAGCCCATCCTCCTGTTTTGGTAGTACTTGTAGGAAGGATGAGGACCATAATACATATACCGACGTACAACCCCATTAGAAAGAAGAAATCGGTACTATTGAATTTGGACAAACCGAAAAAACTTTTTTCTAATGTTGCAAAGAAAAACCAAATTAATTAACTAAATTCGGGAAGCACATATAAATAGGACATATGATCGACTTTGTTAGATCAGATCTAGTGTATCTGATCTAACTCACCCCCCGGTGGACCCACCCCCCGGTGGACTCACCCCCGGTGGACTCACCCCCCGGTGGACCCACCCCCCGGTGGACCCACCCCCCGGTGGACTCACCCCCCGGTGGACTCACCCCCCGGTGGACTCACCCGCCGGTGGACTCACCCCCCGGTGGACTCACCCCCCGGTGGACTCACCCCCCGGTGGACTCACCCCCCGGTGGACTCACCCCCCGGTGGACTCACCCCCCGGTGGACTCACCCGCCGGTGGACTCACCCCCGGTGGACTCACCCCCCCGGTGGACTCACCCCCCGGTGGACCCACCCCCGGTGGACTCACCCCCCGGTGGACCCACCCCCCGGTGGACCCACCCCCGGTGGACCCACCCCCCCCCTGGACCCCCCCCCCCCTTCCCACAGACAGCTAAGGGCCTGATAACATCAGAAGCAGCAAATACAACCTCAGAGGCCATAGGATGACTTCAGCAGTATACTTGGAACATGGAACATCACAACAGCCTACATAAACATCATCTAGGAGCAGGACAGATAAAGAGAGATAAACAAAACTTAGAGACAATAAAGAATGGAGATAGAGAAGGAAGAATGAAGATAGATAATGAAGAATGAAGATAGATAATGAAGAATGAAGATAGATAACGAAGAATGAAGATAGATAACGAAGAATGAAGATAGATAAAGAAGAATGAAGATTGATAATGAAGAATAAAGATAGATAAGGAAGAATATGGAGAAAAGAGAAAACATATCGAAGAGAAATATATTAAAGAGAGCAAGTAAAAACAATATAAGAAGACTAAGGATAAAAAAGAGGATAGAATTGATAAAGAGAGAGGATCACAAATGAACAAGAATTGTTAGGGTGAAAGAAGGATAAAGAGAACGAAAAGAGGATGAAGAATAGACATAATTTCAATTTCTTTCTTTATTATGCACCCCATACCCATCCCGTGGGCGGTCTAAAGGGTTACAGAATCACATGATCGGTTCAGGAACTGAACCCTCTAGTTCGTTTAGTTAAACAAATACAATCTTTTGACGCTTGTTACACAATTTTTAATGTTATATATACATGTACACATACTCATACATACTTGTACATATATATACACATACATATACAATCATCTATACAAATACACACATCAAAAATCTTTTGTATCACAAGTGATTTAATAAGAGGCTCACAACAATCACTATACAAGGATATCGAGAAAAAATGTCAAGTAAGAGAGAGGATATCAACAAAGAAAGAGAATATTAGCGGAGAGGATATCGCGATATAGAGGGAATATCAAGAGAAAGGATTTCAAAAGGTATAATATTAAGAGAGATGATATCAGGAGTGACGATATGAAGAGAGGGAGAGAACATCAAGAAAGAGAGATAATATTAACAGAAAGGATATCAAGAATTAGAGGAGATATCGAGAAAGTGATGAGTATCAAAAGTGACGATATCAAGATGAATATATTAAAGAAAAATAATATTATTTGCGAGGATATCACGATAATATCCATAGCTAGGATATGAAGAAAGGAGGAGACATTAAGCAAGAAAATTTGAAGAAAGAGGATATCAAGAGAGATCATGTTAAGAAATAGTAATCAAGAGAGAGTTTATATTAAGAGAGGCTATCAAGAAAGTTGATATCAATAATCAGAAAGGACTTCAAGAAACGGGATATCAAGAAACAAAATATCAAAAGCGAAGAAAACAAAGAAAAGGACATCAAAAGAAAGTGTCTCACAAGAGAAGTTATCAAGAGAGGATATCAAGAAAAAGAGTGGATATAAATAGGGAATATATGAAGAAAAAGAGTGCATATCAGGAGGAAAGATATCAAAATAGATATTAAAAAGGGATATCAAAAGATGAGGATTTGGAGAAAAGGAGAGGATACGAAGAGATAGATATAAAGATTGAACGGGAATATCAAGATAGAAACAGATGATATCAGGAAAGAGGATATGAAGATTGAAAGAGAGGATGTCAAGCAAAACAATATCCAGGAAGAGAGAGGGTATGAAAACTGCGAGGATATCTATAGAGAAGATATAAAACAGCAAGAAGATATCAAGAGTATATCAAAAGAGAGAGGGTATGAAAACTGAGAGGATATCTATAGAGAAGATAGATACTGCAAGACGATATCAAGTGGATATCAGAAGAGAGCATATCACGAGAGAATATAATGAGAGAATAAAAACATTCATAGACGATATCAAGAAAAACTGACGATATCAAGATATCTAAGAGAGAGGATGTAAAACGAGATATCAAAAAGGAATATATCAAGAGAAAGGATAATAAGGGTGAAGATCTAAAAAGAGAGATGATATCACATAGACGATAATCAAGAGAGAGGCAATATCCAGATATATTATATCAATAAGGAGAGAATATATCAAGAGAACGGATATGAAAAGTAAAGATCTAAAAAAGAGATGGCATCAAGAAAGAGTGAATATATCATGAGAAATGATATCAAGAAAGAGTGAATATATCATGAAAAATGATATCAAGAAAGATGATATCAAGAGAGATGATATCAAGAAAACGTAAACATATAGAGAAAAAGGATATCAGAGGATGATATCATGAGTGAAGATCTAAAAAAGTGAGTTGATATCAAGAGAAACGAAGAGAGACGATATCAAGAGAGATGATATCAAGAAAAGAAGAGGATGATAAGAAAGGAAGAGGATATCAAGAAAAGAAGAGGATATCAAGAAAGGAAAATGATATCAAGAGAGAGAGGATATCAATGGATAGATGATAAAAAAATAAATTGGAAATCAAGAGAAGCGATATAAATAGAAATCGAGTAATATATAGGATATCAAGAGAAAGGATATAACGGACAGAAAATCAAGAAATATATAGGATATAAAGAGAGAAATAATAAAAAAAGCGCTAGGATATCAAGAGAGAGAGAAAATCGAGGATAAATATATCAGGAAACAGCGAGAATATAACGAAAGAGAGAGGATATCAAGAAAGAATATCAAGAGAGAGAGAATATCAAGAGAGAGAATATCAAGAGAGTAATGATATCAAGAAAAAATGAGGACATCGAGGAGAGAGGGATATCAAGAAAGAGCGCGTTTATAAACAAAGACTGAGTATATCAAGAAAGAGAAAGGATGTCAAGAAAGGCAGGGGATGTCAAGAAAGAGACAAGATATCAAATAACAGCGAGGATATCAATGTTCATAATAATTCCTATATAAATTCAAGAAATTACTGTGCAGATATGTGTTTGTGGAACTAGAATTTTTCCTGCACATTTCATGTATTCATTTTACAGTGTTTTAGTATCAGAGTTTTTCACTGTTCTGCGGAGTGTTTTGTGTTAATATTTGTTTCAATGCTAATGTATTTTGAATAAGTTTTGAAGTTTTTATTTGATCTGTGTGTGTGAGTTTTGTGCATTTATCTCAGATCTTCTTATTCACGTCTTTTGTCCTTGTTGAAGTGCACTTGCATGTGTTGCTGCAGCCTCTCATGTTGTGGTAAAACTTGCATGTGTTATAACAGCCTCTCATGTTGTGGTAAAACTTGCATGTGTTATAACAACCTCTCATGTTGTGGTAAAACTTGCATGTGTTGCTGCAACCACTCATGTTGTGGTAAAACTTGCATGTGTTATAACAGCCTCTCATGTTGTGGTAAAACTTGCATGTGTTATAACAACCTCTCATGTTGTGGTAAAACTTGCATGTGTTGTTGCAACCTCTCATGTTGTGGTAAAACTTGCATGTGTTGTTGCAACCTCTCATGTTGTGTTAAATCTTGCATGTGTTGTTGCAGCCTCTCATGTTGTGGTGCAAAAAAAAATATTTCGTACGTATGGCTTCTATTGAACACACAAATCATTTTTACTTAGTGTATGTTAATGAATTTGGGGAATGTTGGTGTGATTATTTGCTGAATATCTTGGTTATAATAGTAGGAGTCTGCTTGTAATTAAAAAGTATTTTATTTTAATTCATCATATATCACTTGTAGTCGATATTCACGAGATGTTAGTATTTTTTTTTTTTTACCGATATGCAAACAAAGAATAACTGAGAAACATCGCGCAAAGGAGTTCTTACACACCCTCCTCTACCGAAGGCCCAGACGGTACTGAGCCCAACTCAGTGTTTCTGCCCCACACCGCCCGCCACGCGCGGTCCCGCCTACATGGAATTACAGCTTAACGCCATTCTCAATTAATGTTAATTAATGATCAGGTATGGGAAATAAAATACAAAATTTGTTATCCTGTTGTTTAGGCTTTACAAATGATAATAATGTTTGCATAATATCTAAAGCTTTAAGTCTCAGCTGCGACGCATCGCGAAAGTTTCAACTAGCGAATTGTGGCGTCATAGTCGGGGGCACGTGTGGAGGGGTGGTCGGGGGCAACAGGTGAACTGGTCATCAGTGGTCCCCCGGCACCCACCCCGACAGCACACACACAACTCGGGACTGGCGGAGGACGCTCCTGCTCCTAGTGTCCTCACTCCAGTAGAAAAGTTGATACAAATTTTCTTCAACTCGCACTATTTATACGTCTATTTGCGGCACGAGAACATTTCCCATGAGTTGCAAGGCGCTTCCTATCACTGCTCTGCTGGCGTCCACCGACAGGCAGACGAACTTTATTCCAAATTAGGGAATATATTTTCCCAGTGCGAAGAGGAAGTGTGGGGAGCCCGCTTGCGGCAACATCCGGGAGGAATAAACCTTTATGACCCACTTGCTTTTGAAGGAGTGAATTGGGATTTGACTGGAAGCTACGCAGTGTTCCCCGCACATTAACATTTTTTGGTTTATCTTGTAAAAAGAAAAAAATTGTAAGTAAACATTGTACTGTTTAGTGAATCGAAAGCGTTAATAATAAACTTGGTGACAAAGTTGAAGTGATTTCAACGGGTGAGAAATAGTGTTCCCGGGAGGCGGTGGTGCAGTGAGGGAGATGATGGAGCGGGTCGGACACCAGAGGGCGGAGCTGGACCAGCAGCGGCCTCGCCGCTCCTCCACCACCAACTCCAGCTCCGAGGAGAAGTATGGCCTGCGTCCAAGGACCATCATCAAGAGGCTGCAGCAGGAGAGGGTTCGTCAGGAGGTGCCCAAGAGGACGGTGAGGCCCAAGGCGAGACCCGCGCCTCTGTCAAAGTACCGCAGGAAGACGGCCAACGCCAGGGAACGCCATCGTATGAAGGAAATAAACAACGCATTCGAGTCACTTCGCAAGGTTCTTCCTGACGTAGTAGAGGTTGAAGCAGCCTCGTCGTCCATGACCAAGATCACGACTCTGCGCCTCGCTGTGAACTACATCAGGGCTCTGTCTCACGTCCTGGAGGATGAAAGTGTTGATGACATCTCTTCTCTTCAGAGCTCACTCGAATGTTCATTCCAGAACTCCCTCCAGCAGTCGCTTGAGCGGTCCTTCTGCAAGACTATAGCCCCCCAGGAAGCCTCCGTTAACTCCTTCCGCTACGAGCACTTTACGCCACCCTTCAGCCAGCAGTTTCTCCTTCAGGCGTCTCAATTCTCGAGTTATTACTCCAATTCCAATCATTCATCCACTATTAGCTCGCCCTCGACAGTGCGGGGTTCGCTAGATAGTGCCAGCGATCTCGAGGACCTTCTCTCTGACGACTCGTGTTTACTGGAAGACAACTTGGATGTTTTTCACGACATACCAACCTTCTCCATCCCTGACCCCTTTGACATCCTTCTGGGGGCCGAGAAAGATACGCTCGTCTTTACCACAGAGCTGTGTAGTTCACTCTAGTACTTTCAACATGACTGAGAGTTGTGTTTGATTTCCTATCAAAATAGAAGTCGTCCTTCTCTACATTGCTGTCTCCAGCAAGAAAGGTAAAAGAATGCGTTCAATATGTGATGCGAATAATTATTTCTATGAGAGTGTTCTGACCTGCTTAGCTAACACTACTCGGTTTGGAGACGCGAGACACCGTGTGTATCTATCATAAGGCGTTCATGTAGTGAATTATGGTGTGTATGTGTGTACCTAGTCAGGTAGTTCTGTCCCTTTCTGACTAAAAGTATACGCGCAAAGGAAGGGACTTAACAAGCAACCAAGTCTTGAACACAATGAGATGACTGCTTGGGGTGTGCAACATTCCACAAGTCACACACACAGAACCGCCACCTTGTGCGATGCTAGTCTATTGTGCCATATTGTGCCACCAGAGAATATCGATCATGTCAACTGGCAAAGAAAATTGTCATAAGTGACCTGTCAACGTTTCGTCGTGTGTGTTGCTTTCCAGTTTTATTATATTATATTATATATATATATATATATATATATATATATATATATATATATATATATATATATATATATATATATTTTTTTTTTTTTTTTTTTTTCTTTCATATATAAATATATATATATAATATAAGTACTGTATAGCCTAAAACACTGTTCTTATAGGCGGCCTGAGCAGTCAATAAAACGTTTGATAAGCTCTGTTAGAAGGTGCCATATAATGTAATAATTTTTTTGTATACATTACAATTTGTGAAAAAATATAAAAAAAAATTACAAGTGAACCCTGAAAACATTTTACTATGGTTTCTTGAATGTGTTTCTCATGCTGTGACATCTGGCACCAAGGTCGACATCAACTTATTTGCAGAGAAGAAAATATTGGTAATATTGAGAAAATTGTTAGTCATAGTACATAGAGTTAAATATATATTTGATCAAAAATATAGGTTTAATATCAAGACGTTTGATACGCGCTGATTGAAAACGACTGTCATGTTATCTGTGACATTAAAAAGTAAGTCTGATGATATTAATATTCCTTTGACATTCTGTGTTTGACAACTTTTTTTTTACATATCACATGACTGGCATTTATATTTGTTAATCTTTTCGTGATTCTTTCATTGAGAAATCTGGAGACAATGTTTTCTGTTCGACAAAATGTATATTTTATTATATCACTTTCTTCTGTTCCTAATTTTTGCTCTTATTTACTTTCGTAGTTAATTTCATTATTGCGATTTTAAGTTATTTTCTTTCATTATTTTTTATTACATTAATACTGTTGTTTTTATTGTTATAACTTTATCTAATATTAGTGTTATTACAATTATTGTTATTTTTATTATTATAGCCATAATTAATTCATAGATAGTTAAATTATTTATATAATTACTATTTTTTATATTATTTTCATTTTAATTATAATTATTAATCATTTCATTTATATTTTTACCAGTGATATTATGATTCCTGTTATA
Source organism: Procambarus clarkii (assembly GCF_040958095.1). Lineage (NCBI taxonomy): Eukaryota > Metazoa > Arthropoda > Malacostraca > Decapoda > Cambaridae > Procambarus > Procambarus clarkii. The sequence goes on along the minus strand of NC_091198.1, from coordinate 3,378,443 downwards.
AAAAAGTATTATCACCAAGGCTATTTTGATTGACATTGTAAACCTGTTGTAATTTATATTGTTTATTATAATCATAATTATTATTCTATATCTTAGTAACTTGTTAAGTGTAGTTACAGAGCAGTTTGACTCGTGTCCTTAATGCTAAGGTTTAATGTCTGAGTTCATACGGATTGTTTTCGCCTTTGTGAACCTTTCCATTATTGCATGAACCGACATGTAAGATACAGGTATATAATATATTTTTTACTGCAGATGTAAATAATGTGTTTTTCTACGGCTTGAGATTTGAATAAAAAAAGCTTCCTTTGTAAATATTAGTTTATATATCGTCCCCGACTATATCAGAAGCTCTAACTGATTATACTTGATGCTATGAGGTATATGAATGAGGTATATCTATGATAGATATGAATCTATATCTGACTGTACCTGTCAGTATACCTCTATACTTGACTCTACATGATGATATACCTGTCTTAATACCTGACATAATATCTGGTTGTGTAAACTGAATCTATACCTGACGCTATACTTGATGCTCTACCTAACTCATTAGTTGACTCCATGCCTGTTTGCTAAACATGACGCTTTATCATACTCTATAAATGTCGTTATATATGAATTATACCCGACTATATCTGACGCTATAACTTTCTATTCCTGACGCTATACCTGACCTGTTGCTACGCATGTCTCAATACCTTTCACTATACTTGACGCTATTCCTGTCACTATACCTGACGCTATCTGTCGCTATACTTGACGTAATACCTTTCACTATTCTTGACGCTATACCCGTCACTATACCTGATATTATATATCATGCAGTATCAGTCACGATACCTGAAACTTAGTTTTCAACCTTAAATTTATATATAAAGCACACTGACAAGTAAACAAAATATGTTATATCACATAACCTTTGAAAATAATTATATTCGGTTTAAAATACTTGCCGATATATAAAATATATTGATTTCTGCATAAATTGTAGCATAACTTGTTTCAGATTGTTTACTTTAAAAAGCATGACGGTTCGAATACTTCTCGTATTCTTCATCAGATCTACAAGAAAAACAGAAGTCACAATAAAATAACTAGCAAACAAAGAACTCATACTGAATAAAATTACCAATCAGAAGAAAAGAGATATCAAGCGACATTGGTTATAAAACAAAACACTTAAGCTTACTTGAAGTGATCAAAACGAAAAAAAAAATTAGAACTGTCACATCGATAATAAAAACTAATTCAAAAATTATTAATAAAAATAATTAATAAAACAAACCACACTGTTAAACTAACGTGAAGTGATCAAACGAAGTGGAGCTTTATAATTAATACTTGGATAATCAACGCTAATACAACACTTGTTATAATGATTACACACTTACAAGAAATGAATATAAATCATAAGCAAAATAGAAAACAGTTGTAAAATATTAGAAAAAACCTTATAAAAAAAATAACGAACAAAACTAAACATCAAAAATTTATTGTACATCGTAATTAAAACAACTATAACAATATACAATATCAACACTTGAAATAAGTAAGAAGAGACAAATCATGAATGACTAAAAAAAAAGTAAAAAAACGCCAGCATAAATTTAAATCAAAATACAAGGCCTACTGTGCATTATGCAGTCTATAACTGAACAGCCGGTAGGCGGTTATTTATCAGACACCGCAGCTCCCTAATATACAAAGCTTCCATTATTCGCAAATCCGACTGGCCATTCATACAAGTGTCTAGAATTCTAAAATCGGATTCCAGCAGAGAATGATTCGATACATGACAATGAATTTTAATCTCCGAGGATGCTGGTTTGGATAATGGTAATCCAGTCCTGAAAGATACTCCCCGGTGCTCAAGTATCCTAATCTTAAAGTTCCGAATGGAACTCCCGATATATCCAGCATTACAGCTGGAACAATTATAAATATATACGATTATACGATACTAGAGCAAAGGGGGTAGGCACTTTATCTTTAAATTTTAAAACGGTGCCTATGGTATTAGTATTGACAAAAATAAATCTAAAGTCTAGTTGAAGATAACAATGCTGTAATAGTTTCTTCAATCGAATTCTTACAGAAAGAAAAAAAAAAAAAAAAAAAATATATATATATATATATATATATATATATATATATATATATATATATATATATATATATATATATATGTCGTACCTAGTAGCCAGAACGCACTTCTCAGCCTACTATGCAAGGCCCGATTTGCCTAATAAGCCAAGTTTTCCTGAATTAATATATTTTCTCTAATTTTTTTCTTATGAAATGATAAAGCTACCCCATTTTATTATGTATGAGGTCAATTTTTTTTTATTGGAGTTCAAATTAACGTAGATATATGACCGAACCTAACCAACCCTACCTAACCTAACCTAACCTATCTTTATAGGTTAGGTTAGGTTAGGTAGCCGAAAAAAGTTAGGTTAGGTTAGGTAGGTTAGGTAGACGAAAAAACATTAATTCATGAAAACTTGGCTTATTAGGCAAATGGGGCCTTGCATAGTAGGCAGAGAAGTGCGTTCTGGCTACTAGATACGACATATATATATATATATATATATATATATATATATATATATATATATATATATATATATATATATATATATATATATATATATATATATATGTCGTACCTAGTAGCCAGAACGCACTTCTCAGCCTACTATGCAAGGCACGATTTGCCAAATAAGCCAAGTTTTCATGAATTAATTGTTTCTCGACTACCTAACCTACCTAACCTAACCTAGCCTAACTTTTTCGGCTACCTAACCTAACCTAACCTATAAGATAGGTTAGGTTAGGTTAGGTAGGGTTGGTCAGGTTCGGTCAAATAACTACGTTAATTTTAACTCCAATAAAAAAAAATTGACCTCATACATAATGAATTGGGTATCTTTATCATTTCATAAGAAAAAAATTAGAGAAAATATATTAATTCATGAAAACTTGGCTTATTAGGCAAATCGAGCCTTGCATAGTAGGCTGAGAAGTGCGTTCTGGCTACTAGGTACGACATATATATATATATATATATATATATATATATATATATATATATATATATATATATATATATATATATATATATATATATGTATATGGAATGTTCTTAAATATACTTACCTTGTAGCCGGGTGTATGTGCTCTAAAACAATACTGTGAGAGTGATGGCGGGTGTGTTGGTACACACACAGCCACACCCTGGCACTACTCACTCACACCTCCACACTGTCATTATAGTGCTACACTGCAGTTCAATCCATCATTCTCACTTTAAAGTGATGTGTAACAGGAGTATGCCGACGTAGATCACTGGGTGGTATAAATTTAGACTTAGTGTGACTATGAAAGACTTGCTGGTGAAAAATCACCCAGTTCTTGGATGTAACGAGAAAATACTGCTCTATTTTTCTTGTGGGTGCGGCAGTGGGGGCGGGGTTGGGGAGCAGGAATCAGAATTAATCGTGTAAGGCCATGGCACGCTTCTGAGGACGGAGTCATGTCGGTGCGGACTTCAGTATTTCCTCTATAAAGTATGAAGAATGAGATTTATTTTTAAGTCCTGTGAAGCTTGCATTGTCTAGATGACGAGCGCTGCTATGTGTTCTGCCTCAGCTGCGTTTGGATGCATTGAATCTAAGCGCCTGGATCTGCCATCTAACTGCATGTAATTTTAACATATAAACCTTAAACAGATTGATTTAACCTCTACAAACTCCTGTACCTTCATTTACTAACAACTGTAAGGTAAAGAAATTAGTTATAACCTCCCATTGGCTCATCTGAGCAACTTATTTTTATCTACGACTATAATTTATTATCTGCGATGTCTTTTTGTTTACCTTCTTACCGGCACTCTCTTATTTCTCATTTCAGCAATATTCTACACCACTAACTATATAAAATTTCTTATTTAACTTCTTGAGGATTGGATTCGGTGGTGATGGTGTTTCGTGCTCCCCTGTCTACCTCAGGCAGGAGGAATACAATACTAGTAAACAGTCATTGTTTTTCTTCTATAAGATTTTTCTCTAGCTGTTTGTAATTTTTGCATATGCCAGTAATAGTATGATTTATATAATAGCATCGTTTATATATCTCCCGTAATGAGTATGGTGTAATATGTGTGTGTATTTACTACTTGTGCCTGCAGGAGCGACCAATTACCACTTCCACCCCACATTTTAAACTGTCCGTTGTCTAGTGTAATTTTCCGCGGACTATTTTTTCTCTATCATATCTACTCAGTATATATCTGTCTCATACACACACACACACACACACACACACACACACACACACACACACACACACACACACACACACACACACACACATACACACATACACACACACACACACACACACACACACACACACACACACACACACACACACACACACACACACACACATACACACCCCGGAGGCGTCACAAAACAGGTGTCTGACTCTCAGGTTGTTGTTTACTGGTAGGTGAGCAGAAGCATTAGATGTGAGAAACAATGCTAATTTGTTTCTGCCTCAGCCGGAAATCGAACGCGGGCCCTTTAGACTACGACTCTCGAGCACTCGGCCATGGAGACCTCCGGTTGTGTGTACTCACCTAGTTGTACTCACCTAGTTGTGCTTGCGAGGGGGGGGTTGAGCTTTGGCTCTTTGGTCCCGCCTCTCAACTGTCAATCAACTGGTGTACAGATTCCTGAGCCTACTGGGCTCTATCATATCTACATTTGAAACTGTGTATGGAGTCAGCCTTCACTACATCACTGCCTAATGCATTCCATCCGTTAGCAATTCTGACACTGAAAATGTTCTCGCTAACGCCCCTGTGGTACATTTGGGTACTCAGTTTCCACCTGTGTCCGTTTGTTCTTGCACCATCCGTGCCAACCAGTTTATCTTTATCTACTCTGTTAATTCCTCTGAAAATTTTATAGGTAGTTATCATGTTTTCCCTAACTCTTCTGTTGTCCAGTATCGTGAGGTTCAGTTCCAGTAATCTTTCCTCGTAGCTCATTCCTCTTAGCTCGGGGACTAGCCTGGTGGCATACCTCTGAACTTTTTCTAAGTTTATTTTTGTTTCACTAGATTAAGACCCCACGCTGTTGCCGCGTATTCCATGTTCCTGAAGGTAGTTTTTTTGTTCACCAACCTTGCATACGCCGCTGATGTTATCCTGAGTAGATGGTGGGGTTTAGGTCTAACCCGACCAGAACTCTCTGCTCAATTGTACCCACGTAAAAGTTCGCGAACAAGAAACCCAGCGGAGAGCGCAAGGCGACGCCGTCCACTTGCTAATACGTGTGTCCATCAGGACTTAAGAAGGGTGCCTCTTTTGTGCAAGCTTCAAGCAGTTTTATTTATATGTTATCTGGTATGTCTAGAGGAGTGCTAGTCGGATCTCGATACACACTGTCCATCACTATTCCGATAGTCTCGTCCACGGGCACATTAGTGAACAGTGACTCAACATCTAGGGAGGTTCTTACACCTGTGGCCTGTGATCCTCTCAACAGGTCAACGAATTCCTTCGGCGACCTTAGGCTCAACGCACTCGGTACGTAGGGTGCCAACAGCGAGTTGAGTCGTTTAGCCAGACTGTACGTGGGTGTTGGTAACTTTTTTTGTTATATATTTTTTTTTTACATGCGTACATGCGAATAAATACAATAAAACAAGAACAAAACAGAACACAAACACAAAGGCACAAAACAAAGAAAGACAAATGCACTAAATATCGGCCTGAAGAGCCGACAACAAAAACACAACAATGAACATAAACACAAATAAACACAGTAAATATAGACAACAAGACAATACAAGAGGCTAATGGAAATAAACAAAAAACTACACATAGCACAAAATCACAGTAGAAAAGGAACAGTGCAAGACGTGTCGTGCAATGTTAAGTGTACAGTAAAGCATAAGTAAGGCAACAGATTACAATAATCACAAAGGCACAGTTACAAAGGACAAATGCACAAGGTTATAAAGGACAAAGGCACAAAGTTATAAAGGACAACGCCCAGGTAGAAATTACAAAGGCACAAAGTTATAAAGCACCAAATACACAAAACATCGGCCTGAAGGGCCGACAACAAAACGATAAGTACAGCAGTACAGTGACAAAATACCCAAACCCTCACTCAACAACCCAACCCGTGAAACAACACAAAACAAGTCAACTGGCCCTGAAAAACCACACAGAGAGGTACAACACATAACACCAATAAAGTAAATACAATACACTCACGCACACACGCACGCAACCGCACACCACGCACACAACACCACAACACATAGCACAAACACACACACACAAAAAATCACTTAGATGAAGAAGACACGACAGTGTTAGGCAAATACTTCTCAGGAAAATCATGCCTAGGATATTTCTGCTTATAAGCTTCCCACACTAAGTATTCCCAGTCGGTAGGACAACAGTCCCCCTGCTTCAGGGGGGCGGGCAAACCTCGGGAACCACCAGATCAGGCGGAAACGGCAGCATCCGGAGCTGGGCCACAGTTGTTGCATAACGAGGTAAGGCAGAGCGAAGGGAAGCAGAAGACACAAAAGAAGCGGACGCAGGCCCCTGAGACTGGTAGGTTAGGTAGGGTTGGTTAGGTTCGGTCATATATCTACGTTAATTTTAACTCCAATAAAAAAAATTGACCTCATACATAATGAAATAGATAGCTTTATCATTTAATAACAAAAAATAGAGAAAATATATTAATTCAGGAAAACTTGGCTTATTAAGCAAATCGGGCCTTGCATAGTAGGCCGAGTACGACGTTCTGGCTACTAGGAACAACATATATATATATATATATATATATATAATATATATATATATATATATATATATATATATATATATATATATATATATATATATATATATATATATATATATATATATATACATATAAAGTGCCGCTAATTGGAACACTTCCAATGAAAAAAAAGGCTAAATGTAGCTAAATGTTACATTGAATTGAATTTACGTGCTATATTGAAGCTCACATGGGGGGGTCTAATTTGTACGTACCAGAGCTAACATTAAGGCTGATGTTACATTACGTTGTTACATTGATTAAGGCTGATTCAATCAAATTTCGTTAAATGAAATCCTTACTTTAAACCATGCATTTGGCCCCCTCTTAATTCGACAGAATAATCACATAAACTGGAAGGTAAATGCAATGCAATAGTGTTCTGAGCTGTACGAATTGTATACAAGTGCTGTTTTAAACGTGAGGAAAGAGATTTACCAGTTTGACTATTGTAAACAAATACACACTCATTGCAAGGGATGGAATACACTCAACCTCCTACAGACGGGGGCGAGTTGTTAATTAAAATGGACTCTTCTGTATTATTATTATCTATCACTTGGTTAATATGGACTTAACTGTTTAATATATAACAGTTATCTAGCAATTACCAGACATTCTTTTCTGCTAATCAGTTTAAAAAAAAAAAAGTGCTTGTGTGTTCAATTTGATCAAATGCTTCGCGAGCAAAGAAGGAGCAAAATGAAAGCTGATGCACCCTGTAAGTTGCAGTGTTATATTTTTGCCGTCAGCAAGAAACTACATTTGCATACACTACAACCAGTTCTGTATGCAAATCAAAAGTTAAAGGTGTGTTCACCCCTAAATAAAGTAAATAATCAAATATTTTGTTCAACTGAGTTTTCAGGGAAATGGCTCTCTAATTATTTGAGGACATGGAAGCTCGATAGTACTTTGGGTGGCCATTATTTTTTGAAGAAATTTCCCTGCAAAAAAAGAACAAATGGAGAAAAGTTCAGTGGTGTTAATTACGCCTGTCAGTGTTCCATGGGAGAGCCAACCTGTAAAACACAGAGAGAAAGACTTTCAGTTTCAAGATTCTCTGCTTATGGTGGATGTGAAAATAAATTTTAAAGGGGCTATGATTGAACTTTTTGTTAATTTTTAAACAACTTGCTCATCCATGACAGGAGTGACAGTGTTCAGGTGTTTATCATTAAGGGCTGGATGTAAGCAGGTCTCACATTTAGCTAACTGTAGCTGGGTCAGTTTCTGTCTGATCTGTCCTGTGTCTAGCCCTGTTGTAATGCGCTGAACATTTAATTTTGAAAATATTGCATATAAGAAGGCCAGATAAATCTTCCCAGACGTTCGCTACTCCTTTAAATGAATTATTGATTTTACTAACTTCATCCCAAAATGATTACAACTTTTTTCTTGAAAGGTTATCAGCAATCTTCGATCTCACTATATTATCTTTCTCCATCTAAATCCTCTTAATGGGTCGGCGATATTGCATCCTAGTGCTTGATCTGATCTCTTGGACCAGCCATAACTGGTGTGTGTGTGTGTGTGTGTACTCACCTATATGTACTCACCTATATGTGCTTGCAGGATCGAGCATTGACTCTTGGATCCCGCCTTTCTAGCTATCGGTTGTTTACAGCAATGACTCCTGTCCCATTTCCCTATCATACCTAGTTTTAAAAGTATGAATAGTATTTGCTTCCACAACCTGTTCCCCAAGTGCATTCCATTTTCTACTACTCTCACGCTAAAAGAAAACTTCCTAACATCTCTGTGACTCATCTGAGTTTCCAGTTTCCACCCATGTCCCCTCGTTCTGTTATTATTACGTGTGAACATTTCATCTATTTCCACTTTGTCAATTCCCCTGAGTATTTTATATGTCCCTATCATATCTCCTCTCTCCCTTCTTTTCTCTAGTGACGTAAGGTTCAGTTCCTTCAGCCGCTCTTCATATCCCATCCCTCGTAGCTCTGGGACAAGCCTCGTCGCAAACCTCTGAACCTTCTCCAGTTTCTTTATGTGTTTCTTCAGGTGGGGGCTCCATGATGGCGCGGCATACTCTAAGACGGGTCTCACGTAGGCAGTGTAAAGCACCCTAAAAGCTTCCTCATTTAGGTTTCTGAATGAAGTTCTAATTTTCGCCAGTGTAGAGTACGCTGCTGTCGTTATCCTATTTATATGTGCCTCAGGAGTTAGATTAGGTGTCACATCCACTCCCAGGTCTCTTTCTCGAATCGTTACAGGTAGGCTGTTCCCCTTCATTGTGTACTGTCCCTTTGGTCTCCTGTCACCTGATCCCATTTCCATAACTTTACATTTACTGGTGTTAAACTCCAGTAGCCATTTCCCTGACCATCTCTGCAGCCTGTTTAAGTCCTCTTGGAGGATCCTACAATCCTCGTCTGTCACAACTCTTCTCATTAATTTTGCGTCATCTGCAAACATTGACATGTATGATTCCACTCCTGTAAACATATCATTTACGTAAATTAGAAAGAGGATTGGTCCCAGCACCGATCCTTGAGGTACTCCACTTGTTACTGTTCGCCAGTCCGACTTTTCGCCCCTTACCATTACCCTCTGGCTCCTTCCTGTTAGGTAGTTCTTCACCCATACTAGGGCCTTTCCGCTTACTCCTGCCTGCCTCTCAAGTTTGTATAGCAGTCTCATGTGCGGTACCGTATCAAAGGCCTTTTGGCAGTCAAGAAATATGCAGTCTGCCCAGCCTTCTCTGTCCTGCCTTATCCTTGTTACTTTATCATAGAATTCTAAAAGGTTTGTTAGGCATGATTTCCCTGTCCAGAACCCATGTTGGTGCTTGTTTACAAACCCAATGCTCTCCAGGTGCTCAACAAGTCTTAGCCTAATTATTCTTTCAAGTATTTTGCAGGGGATGCTTGTCAGTGATACGGGTCTGTAGTTAAGTGCCTCCTCCCTATCACCCTTTTTGAAAATCGGTACGACATTTGCCTCCTTCCAGCAACTGGGCAATTCTCCCGACATAAGTGACTCATTAAAGATCATTGCCAGAGGCACGCTGAGAGCCTGCGCTGCCTCTTTGAGTATCCACGGTGATACTTTGTCTGGTCCAACAGCTTTATTTGCATCCAGTGTTGTCAACTGTTTCATTACATCCTCTGCTGTCACCTCTATATCCGATAGTCTTTCATCTTGGGTAATCTCTTCTAACAATGGGAGCTGCTCAGGCTCGGTTGTGAACACTCCATGGAATTTTGCATTCAGTACCTCGCAGATTTCCTTGTCGCTTTCTGTATATGCCCCTTCTGTTTTCCTCAGTCTTGTCACTTGGTCATTTACCGACATCTTCCTTCTTATATGGCTATGTAGTAATTTTGGTTGCTTTTTCGCTTTGACTGCAATATCGTTCTCATAATTTCTTTCCGACACTCGTCTTATGTTAATGTAATCATTCCTAGCTCTGTTACATCTAATCCTGTTGTCCTCTGTCCTTTGTCTTCTGTACTTCCTCCACTCCCTCCTGCTTCTCACCTTTGCTTCCTGACACTGTCTATTAAACCATGGGTTATTATATTCCCTCCTGCTTTTTTCCTTTATTGTTAGAATAAATCTATCTTCAGCCTCCTTGCATTTCAATATGACTTGGTTCATCATACCTTGCACTGTTTTTCCTCTAAGTTCTTCCTCCCACTGCACTTCTCCCAGGTAGTCCCTTATCCTTCTGTAGTCCCCTTTTCTGTAATCAAGTCTCCTTTCCCGGACCTCTTGTCCTTTGGTCACAATTTTAAGCTCCATCATGTAGTCAAAGACTAGGACACAATGGTCACTAGCTCCTAGTGGTATTTCATGTTCCAACTGCTCGATGTCTTCTACATTCTGAGTGATAATGAGATCTAATAGGCTGGGCGTATCCCCTCCTCTTTCCCTAGTATCTTCTTTCACATGCTGTGTTAGGAAATTCCTGTCAATAACGTCTACCAGCTTCGCTCCCCAGGTCTCCTCCCCGCCATGGGGATTCCTCGTTTCCCAATTTATCTCTCCGTGATTTAGGTCCCCCATGACCAGCAGCTTCGCTCTCATTCTATGCGCTAAAGTTGCTGCCCTCTGCAGTTCATCCATACATGTCTTGTTGCTGTCCTCGTACTCCTGCCTGGGCCTTCTACTGTTTGGTGGGGGATTGTAGAGTATCAAGATTACAATCTTCTTCCCATCCACTGTCAGAGTTCCATGTATGAAGCTTGTGCTTTCATTGGTACGCGGATTTTCCAGCTCATCAAACTTCCATTTCCGCTTTATTAGTAGTGCCACTCCTCCTCCCTGTCTCTGTGTCCTTTCTTTTCTTATCACCTGGTACCCCTCTGGAAAGATTGCATCCAAGATCATGCCATTTATGTGTGTGTTAAACATTTATGTTTATGTTTATATTATGTTATCATGTGTGTGTGTGTGTGTGTGTGTGTGTGTGTGTGTGTGTGTACTCACCTAGTTGTGTCTTCAGGACCGAGCATTGACTCTTGGATCCCGCCTTTCGAGCATCGGTTGTTTACAGCAATGACTCCTGTCCCATTTCCCTATCATACCTGGTTTTAAAATTATGAATAGTATTTGCTTCCACAACCTGTTCCTGAAGTGCATTCCATTTTCCCACTACTCTCACGCTAAAAGAAAACTTCCTAACATCTCTGTGACTCATCTGAGTTTCAAGCTTCCATCCATGTCCCCTCGTTTTGTTACTATTCCGTGTGAACATTTCGTCTATGTCCACTCTGTCAATCCCTCTGAGTATTTTATACGTTCCTATCATGCCCCCCTCTCCCTTCTTCTTTCTAGTGTCGTAAGGCACAGTTCCCTCAGGCGCTCCTCATACCCCATCCCTCGTAGCTTTGGGACGAGTCTCGTTGCAAACCTCTGAACCTTTTCCAGTTTCATTATATGCTTCTTCAGATTGGGACTCCATGATGAGGCCGCATACTCTAAGACTGGCCTCACGTAGGCAGTGTAAAGCGCCCTAAATGCCTCCTTACTTAGGTTTCTGAATGACGTTCTAACTTTTGCCAGTGTAGAGTACGCTGCTGTCGTTATCCTATTCATATGTGCCTCAGGAGATAGATTAGGTGTTACGTCCACCCCCAGGTCTCTTTCGCGCGTCGTCACAGGTAGGCTGTTCCCCTTCATTGTGTACTGTCCCTTTGGTCTCCTATCTCCTAGTCCCATTTCCATAACTATACACTTGCTCGTGTTGAATTCCAGTAGCCATTTCTCTGACCATCTCTGCAACCTGTTCAGATCCTCTTGGAGGATCCTGCAATCCTTATCTGTCACAACTCTTCTCATCAACTTTCATCCGCAAACATCGTCATGTAGGACTCTACGCCTGTAAACATGTCGTTATCATATACAATAAATAGAATTGGTCCCAGCACCGATCCTTGTGGTACTCCACTTGTTAATATTCGCCAGTCCGACTTCTCGCCCCTTACCGTAACTCTTTGGCTCTTTCCTATTAGGTAGTTCCTTATCCATGCTAAGATCTTTCCCCCCACCCCCGCCTGCCTCTCGAGTTTGAACAGCAGTCTCATGTGCGTTACTGTATCAAAGGCATTTTGGCAGTCCAGAAATATGCAGTCTGCCCAACCATCTCTGTCCTGTCTTATCCTCGTTATTTTATCATAGAATTCCGGAAGGTTTGTTAGGCACGATTTCCCTGTCCAGAACCCATGTTCATGTTTGTTCACAAACCTAATGTTCTCCAGGTGTGCAACCAGTCGTAGCCTAATTATTCTTTCCAATATTTTACAGGGGATGCTTGTCAGTGATACAGGTCTATCTTGAGGTTATCTTGAGGTTATCTTGAGATGATTTCGCGGCTTTTTAGTGTCCCCGCGGCCCGGTCCTCGACCAGGCCTCCACCCCCAGGAAGCAGCCCATGACAGCTGACTAACACCCAGGTACCTATTTACTGTTAGGTAACAGGGGCATAGGGTGAAAGAAACTCTGCCCATTGTTTCTCGCCGGCGCCTGGGATCGAACCCAGGACCACAGGATCACAAGTCCAGCGTGCTGTCCGCTCGGCCGACCGGCTCACAGACTTAACACTCTATAGTTAAGTGCCTCCTCCCTATCACCTTTCTTGAAGATCGGCACGACATTTGCCTTCTTCCAGCAACTGGACAATTCTCTGGGCAAGTGTGTGTGTGTGTGTGTGTTCGCCAAGTTGTATTCACCTAGTTGTGCTTGCAGGGGTTGAGCTCTGCTCTTTCGGACCAGATCTCATCTGTCAATCTGTCAACTGTTATTTCTAACTAACTATTTATTTATTTATTTATTATCCATACACACACACACACACACACACACACACACACACACACACACACACACACACACACACACACACACACCCAGGAGGCAGCCCGTAACATCTGTCTAACTCCCAGATACCTATTTACTGTTAGGTAACAGGTGCATCAGGGGAAAAGAAACTCTGCCCATTAGTCTCTGACGGCGCCGGGAATCGAACTCGGTCCACAGGATTACGAGTACCACGCGCTGTCCACTCAGTTACCAGATCCCTGGTGTGTGTGTGTGTGTGTGTGTGTGTGTGTGTGTGTGTGTGTGTGTGTGTGTGTGGACTCACCTATCAGTGCTTGCGCGGGTTGAGCTTTGGCTCTTTGGTCCCGCCTCTCAACTGTCAATCAACTGGTGTACAGATTTCTGACCCATCTGGGCTCTATCATATCTACATTTGAAACTGTGTATGGAGTCAGCCTCCACCACATCACTGCCTAATGCATTTCATCCGTTAACTACTCTGACACTGAAAAAGTTCTTTCTTACGTCCCTGTGGCTCATGTGGGTACTCAGTTTCCACCTGTGTCCCCTTGTTCGCGTTCCACCAGTGTTGAATAGTTTATCCTTGTTTACCCGCTCGATTCCTCTGAGGATTTTGTAGGTTGTGATCATGTCTCCCCTCACTCTTCTGTCTTCCAGTGTCGTAAGGTGCATTTCCCGCAGCCTTTCCTCGTAACTTATGCCTCTTAGTTCGGGGACTAGTCTAGTGGCATACCTTTGGACTTTTTCCAGCTTCGTCTTGTGCTTGACAAGATACGGGCTCCATGCTGGGGCCGCATACTCCAGGATTGGTCTTACATATGTGGTGTACAAGATTCTGAATGATTCCTGAAGGGAGTTCAGATGTTAGCCAGCCTCGCATATGCCGCAGACAATATTCTTTTTATGTGGGCTTCAGGAGACAGGTTTGGTGTGATATCAACTCCTAGATCTTTCTCTCTGGCCGTTTCATTAAGTACTTCATCTCATATTCTGTATCCTGTGTCTGGCCTCCTGTTTCCACTGCCTAGTTTCATTACTTTGCATTTACTCGGGTTGAACTTCAACAGCCATTTGTTGGACCATTCACTCAGTCTGTCTAGGTCATCTTGTAGCCTCCTACTATCATCCTCTGTTTCAATCCACCTCATAATTTTTGCATCATCGGCAAATATTGAGAGATTCTATACCCTCTGGGAGATCATTTACATATATCAGAAACAGTATGGGTCCAAGGACTGACCCCTGCGGGACTCCACTCGTAACGTCTCGCCAATCTGAGACCTCACCCCTCACATTGACTCGTTGTCTCCTGTTGCTTAGTGTGACGGTAAAGCGTTGGTGTTCGGCTGTTTCAAAAGCTAGGGGCAGGGCCTCGTCACATTAGAGAAAAAAAAAGAGAAAAGCTGGAACTTTCGTCTCTGGTAAGGTAATGGGAAGACACACAAAACACAAGTAAATTTAACAATGAAATTTTAATTACGTTAGAAAAACAAGACATGAATAAAGTTAAGCATAATATAAAAGACAAGTCAACAAACAAAATAATATGAATAATCACTGGCAAATGAAAAGTTACGTTAAGACAAGTGAGTTACAGTGATAGCAAAATAAATATGAATGGAGCTGGAATATTGGCTTCGAGCTGCCACCTCCCTTAGTACACGAAAGCCAAGGCTTAGTCTACCAGCGAGAGATGTCAACTGCGAGGAGCACTGAGATATTCTGACAATACTGGGCCGCTGCAGCCCAGACATCAACTTGTGGCGGAGGGCGGAGGGCAGGTGCGATGGGACACCAGCCAATCAGCGACAGGCAGGCAAAGGACAAGCAGTTTGCCGGTTTACGGTGGTGGGTAGCAGGTGTGCCGGTGTGCTGGATACGTTTTGCTCTCTGGGCAAAACGTTTAGGAGATATTTGCTGTACGTATCTTCTATATTATCTTTTGTTTTTACGTACTTTGTTGGGAAGAGCAGGCTCAATCTCTCTTGAAAGAGATTATCGTCACATTAGGTACTCCTGTATCCAACGGAGTACCTTCCCTTTCACTCCAGCCTGCATCTCCAGCTTTTTCACTAGCCTCTTGTGTGGCACTGTATCAAAGGCTTTCTGACAATCCAAAAATATGCAGTCTGCCCACCCTTCTCTTTCTTGCCTTATTTTTGTTGCCTGGTCGTAGAATTCAAGTAACCCTGTGAGGCAGGACCTGCCATCCCTGAATCCATGTTGATGCTGTGTTACAAAGTTCTTTCGCTCCAGGTGCTCCACTAGCTTTCTTCGCACAATCTTCTCCATCAGCTTGCATGGTATGCAGGTTAGGGACACTGGCCTGTAATTCAGTGCCTCCTGTCTATACCCTTTCTTGTATATCGGGACTACGTTAGCTGCTTTCCAAATTTCTGGCAGTTCCCCTGTTGCCAGAGATTTGTTATACACTATGGAGAGTGGTAGGCACAGTTCTTCTGCTCCTTCCTTTAGTATCCCAGGGGAGATTCCATCTGGGCCTATAGCCTTTGTCACATCTAACTCTAGTAAACACTTCTTTACTTCCCCACTGGTAATCTCAAACTCTTCCAGTGGTTCCTGGTTAGCTATTCCCTTTCTTATCTCTGGGATTTCCCCTTGCTCTAAGGTGAAGACCTCTTGGAATTTCTTATTCAGTTCCTCACACATTTCCTTGTCGTTTGTAGTGAATAGTTCTACCCCTATCCTTAATTTCATAACCTGTTCCTTTACTGTTGTTTTTCTCCTGATGTGGCAATGCAGCAATTTAGGCTGAGTCTTTGCCTTTCTTGCGATGTCGTTTTCGTATTGTCTCTCTGCCTCTCTTCTCATGCTGACATATTCATTCCTGGCATTCTGATATCTTTCTCTGCTCTCCAGTGTCCTGTTATTCCTATAGTTTCTCCATGCCCTTTTACTTTGCTGCTTAGCTAGCCTACTTCTCTGATTAAACCATGGGTTTCTCATCTTCATTTCACTGTTTTCCTTTTGGGCTGGGACAAACTTGTTTGCTGCGTCCTTGCACTTTTGCGTGATGTAGTCCATCATGCGTGTGTGCGCGTGTGTGTGTGTGTGTGTGTGTGTGTGTGTGTGTGTGTGTGTGTGTGTGTGTGTGTGTGTGTGTGTGTGTGTGTGTGTGTGTTTTACCTTGTGTAAGTTTGAACTCGTCTAGAATTTTGTCATCCAGTTTTAAAATTATTTAATTCATAGCTCCCTAGCTCTGCCTTTCCTATTTATGTCCAACTAGATTACTTTAATTTCTCATCTCTCTGTTCACACTTCTTTATTAGAAAAGCGCACTGAAATCGCCTTCGCCGAGGAGGCAAAGTCCCGGTCGAGGACCGGGCCGCGGGCACGTTGAGCCCCGAAATCATCGTAAGGTAAGGTACCGGTCTCTGCTTATGACTCGTCTCATTTGCTTACATCTCTTACTGATTACATTTTTCTCCTGCTCATCTGCGCCTCCAGCTTCCACCTGCTGGTTCTTATTTGAACGGTTTTCTCCTTATCATATTAGTTTTGTCCATCTAGTCATTTCACCCTAATATATAGGATGTTGTTATCATATCAATTCCGATTTTATTTCCTATCAACGTTGTGAGAATGATCTGGCACAGCCTTTCACTGTAAGTTAATTTCTTCCAGCTGTGAAACAAGTCTAGTCTCATAATTATGTTTTTTTTTATTATTTTAGGTTTATACAGGAATGAATTTTATTCATGGGCTGCGTATACAAAAACTGGCCTTATTTTTGTTGTATTTAGCATTTAAGGCCTCTCAGTCTAGGTTTCTGAAGGCTATTCTAGAATTTGCTAATTTGGCATATGCTGCAGACGTGGTTTTGGTAATGCTTTCCTCTGGCAGCATGTTTGGTGTCGTATGTATTCTCCCATATCTTTGTTTATCTTTTTTTTTTGGAACTCCCTTCCTACCGTCTACTTCGATGATTAGGAGTAGTAAATCATTGAGCGTTCTACAACAAAGGGCCAATCACATTGCCATGGTATATACTGGCACCCCATTCACCTGGGCTCTAGGAGACTCGAACAATGGATCCCACGTGTGTGAGGCCGAAGTTCTATCGACTGTGCTATTGAGTAGTCTTAATAAGAAAAATTTCGAGAAGAAGCATCCTGCTGCCAAACTGGAATTTTCAACTTTCCTCTGACTACTACTGAAGCTCAGAGGAATTAACCCGCGCACACATCATACAAATTGTCATCCACACACTTCCGTGGAAAATTGACGGGCTCACCATAGCCCGTGCTACATGGACACTTCGTTCTGAGTAGCTAAATCTGAAACAACAACAACAACAACTTCCGTGGATGCATGGATGTAATCCTGGAGCCCAGGTGAATAGAATGTTTATTCCCACGGAAATGTGGATGGCAATTTATATACTGGCACGAATTTAGTTTTGTTCATATTCTGCTCCACCGAGGACAACTTTCAGTCCATTCTTTACGGTTGTCTCCTTATTAACAGTAAATGGAGCCAGAAATGCCAAGCGCTCTAAGCTTCGCTAGTAGTCTAGAGTGTGAAACCTGACCTAAAGCTCCTGCAATGTCCAGAGCAAGAACACCACTTAGCTAGGAATCATCCGTTGCCTGATGCCACTTACTGGAGAGGTTCAGCAACAGGTCAGCAGAACTTCAGAAAATCTTTCATATAGTACTTTACGCACGTTCCTAGTTCTTTTTGGTGTATTTTTGCACTTTTCCCTTTATTCTAACTATCCGATCATTCACCGTGTGTTTGTGAGTGCAAATATATATTACACAGTGAAGATCAAACGTTTTTAGAGTTTTCGATGAGTTTAGCCATTATTAGGCAAACACCAGTGAGTGATACATAGAATGAATACATGTAAATAAAGTTACTGACCGCTGAAGGACTACACTGACATGCGGTAGTCACGTCTACGATTTGTTAAGCGACACGTCTCGGTCCAATTGTCAGTTACGTCCCGCAAGAATAATAAAAAACAAGAACATGAAACTGTCATGCATGATACATTAAACTGACATGCAGGACACACGAAACTGACATGTAGGACACACGAAACTGACATGCAGGACACACGAAACTGACATGCAGGACACACGAAACTGACATGCAGGACACACGAAACTGACATGCAGGACACACGAAACTGACATGCAGGACACACGAAACTGACATGCAGACATAAGAAACTGACATGCAGGACACAAGAAACTGACATGCAGGACACAAGAAACTGACATGCAGGACACACGAAACTGACATTCAGGACACCCGAAACTGACATGCAGGACACAAGAAACTGACATGCAGGACACACGAAACTGACATGCAGGACACACGAAACTGACATTCAGGACACACGAAACTGACATGCAGGACACACGAAACTGACATGCAGGACACACGAAACTGACATGCAGGACACACGAAACTGACATTCAGGACACACGAAACTGACATGCAGGACATACAAAACTTACATGCAGGACACACGAAACTGACATGCAGGACACACGAAACTGACATGCAGGACACACGAAACTGACATTCAGGACACACGAAACTGACATGTAGGACACACGAAACTGACATGCAGGACACACGAAACTGACATGCAGGACACACGAAACTGACATGCAGGACATACAAAACTTACATGCAGGACACACGAAACTGACATGCAGGACACACGAAACTGACATGCAGGACACACGAAACTGACATGCAGGACATACAAAACTTACATGCAGGACACAGGAAACTGACATGCAGGACACAAGAAACTGACATTCAGGACACACGAAACTGACATGCAGGACACAAGAAACTGACATGCAGGACACACGAAACTGACATGCAGGACACACGAAACTGACATTCAGGACACACGAAACTGACATGCAGGACATACAAAACTTACATGCAGGACACACGAAACTGACATGCAGGACACACGAAACTGACATGCAGGACACACGAAACTGACATGCAGGACATACAAAACTTACATGCAGGACACAGGAAACTGACATGCAGGACACAAGAAACTGACATTCAGGACACACGAAACTGACATGCAGGACACAAGAAACTGACATGCAGGACACACGAAACTGACATGCAGGACACACGAAACTGACATTCAGGACACACGAAACTGACATGCAGGACATACAAAACTTACATGCAGGACACACGAAACTGACATGCAGGACACACGAAACTGACATGCAGGACACACGAAACTGACATTCAGGACACCCGAAACTGACATGCAGGACACAAGAAACTGACATGCAGGACACAATGTAACGGGGGGTGGGGGAAATAGCTCTATCTTGTCCATTATTCCACCCCCCAGTTAACTAACGAGGCCGGGGGAAACAGCTCTCTCTAGTCCGTTATCCCGTCCCCAGTTAGCTAACTATTCTTAGAGCACCTCCAGAGTTCCTAAGACAACCTCTCTCGTTCAACACCTTGTAACCTAGGTATTTGACTACCTAGGTGCTACGACTACAAGGCGCCGTCACTTGATCAGTTACCCGAAACTCTAGAGAGAACTCTAGAATTCAAAATAATTGCCACAAACGTATAAGAGAAAACGAAAGGAAAGAAATGAATAGTGAAGTAATTAGTGAGGGTTTGGGGTGAGAGGTAGAGAGGTGGGAGGAGCGAGGAGAGTCATTAGTTGAAAGTGAGAGTTTAGAGAGGGGTGGAGGGAGAGGTGTAGATAGGTAGAAGTAGAAGAGTAGATAGTAGAAGTAGAAGAGTAGATAGTAGAAGACGAAATGCTGCCACCATCCATTCATGATCATTACATACAAGACAAGGAATGGAACTTGCCTGTATCACAAAATTCTCAAAAGATGTTATCATGAGTTCATTATTAGTATGTTCCCTCTGTACCATGTACTCATTAAAATCAGGGAACCAATAATCCCCGAGGCTTTCTCACCTCAACTCAACTCTAGGGACACAGTGAAAGACCATTTAAATAATAAATTCAACAATTATATTTTTCATGATAAATATCATAACTTAAGCAATTCAATTAAAATGTTCCAGTTTAATATGCAAAGTGAGTCATCATCCAAGAAATCGAGAACCCTACAACTTGACTGCCCCTGATCATCACACAACATATGTAAACACGACCAAGTCACCTAAATGTTCACTCACCGAGGACTGAGTCTAAGTTGAATAGAGAGGGGGGGGTCTGTAGTTGACAGAGACTCCCACCCTGCCGGCCGACAGCCTCCCTGGTAGGGCTGTCTTCTCTCTGCTCTCCTGGCTCGTCTGCTGCTCTGTCTGTTAATGCTTCATGCTGGATAGCTCTCCGAGTTTATATTGGGGAACCTAGTAGCTAACTCCGCCCACAAGTAGATAGCCTCCGGCACTACCAAGCCACTCCTTAAACGTCGGCTTGTTTGAAGGCTACCAGACTACAATTAAGAGCTTAGCGGAAGCAAGGTGAAATTCTCATGATCTGACCTCAGGTCACTTGAGGTCATTAACGCTTTGAGGTGTGAGATCTCAGGCAGACAACTGGCGCCTCTCAGATCCTTGTCTGTGACTCGTGTACTCTATATATATTTTAAATAAACTAACCCAAACACTTTTACAGTGTTACATCTCCCCTTCTCCCCGAAAATAAAGTTTTTGCAACACTGCTAAAGCAAGCTAGCTGTGTGCGACAACTTTATTAACGAAAAGAATACATCCTAGCTAAACAAATATACATCATCCTACTCTAAAAAATGAAATATGTAGACAGACGTCCATTGTCTCTGGCTGGGCGACGTCACTGCTTGGTCTTGTAGATAATCCTGTACCACATTTCTTCAACACAACTGCCTCCGTCGCTTCTCCGTCGTTAACGCACAACAACCCTTGGTCAACCCGAAAGCCGTTACTACTTGAACTGCGCACAGGACCGTGGAATTCGGTTGTCCCAGCTGATCTGTAATTGGCCCTACGTCAGTCACCATGAGAGACGTATATTGGGGTTCTTCACAGCTATAGGGACTACAAGTTTCGAGACCTTCATATAGTTGCCAACAGTAGAAATCCCATCCTACTCTTCTTCCTCCCTGTTGCTCCAGCACGCCTCCTTCAGAGAGCTACTTCTGACAGCCACATCAAGTCCGCACGACACAGGATGAATCACTCAACAGAGCAACATGCTTGCAGGAGGGGCGGCCAGTTAAGGCAAACGATCCTGTCTTGCACTTACGCTCCATGCAATGATGCTGACACCAGCAAGGGACACTAGGTATCATGTCTCACTCAGCTTGTCTTATCTTCTCTTCTTTCTTCTCTTTATTTCTCTCTTCCTTCTTCTCTCTTCTTTCTTCTCTCTTCCTCCTCCCATGGGTCTTTGACAAGCGACCTGGGGTCCATTGGGGTCCGTCCGTCCTGGGGTCCATCCTGGGTAGACCGATGTTGGTGGGACAGACTGGAGTCGTTGTTGCTCCTCTTCCATTTTTACTGGGTCGTCTGGGGTCGTCTGCAGAACGACCTGGGGTCCACTGGGGGTCCGTCCGTCCTGGGGTCCACTGGGGTCCGTAAGTCTTGGGGTCCACTGGGTAGACCAATGTTGACCGACCGAGAGGGCTGCATCTTGGGGTCCCCTGGGGTGGTGGTGGTGGTGGTGGAGCCATGACCTCCAGGTAGTGGGCTGGTCGTCGAGGTGGTGATAAACGCCCGTGAGTGTGGTACACAGCAGCCGTCTCCCTCTTCTGTATGTGCGTCTCTCCTCTCTTCTGGCTCCCACCTGTGGATGAACAGAAAGGCGACAATACCCGTGTTCCATGCTGTTGTGTGACCCTGTAGTTTGTATAGGGTTACACAGTTATATCATAACGCTCTCCTCCTGGCAACAACTACACTTCAATTTTTTTTTTTAATAATCCAATTAACTCTGAATGATACTGACTTGGTGGAACATAAAACAGTAACAGAGTAAAGTTAGAGAAGAGAGAATAAGGTGATCACTACTTTTAACTTGTGACAAAAAAAATCAAAACTAATAGGCAAAACACTAGCCTAAACTTAACTGTACCGTTCCTAATCTTAAGTACATAAACCGCCGTTACTCCCACCCTTAACCTACAGCCACCTACGTGACCCAGAGTGTTTCCCTAGCATCTCCGCCGGTCAACAACTCCAAACTGTTGCCACCCCTGTGACCAGACTATCTAACGTCGAGCGTCCCCAACGTGAAGTCTACTGACATACTAAGCCTCCCCCTAGCATGCTGTACAAGACCAGTACACCTCGGGTTATTGCGTTCAAATGGAGTAAAACAGTCGATCGCAATAATCTGAGCAGAACCACCACTAAATTCTACTTAAGAACTACACCTGCCACTCCCCACTGACCTGGAGACCAGCGGTGGCTGGGTGTCCCCCTGGGACATGCGAGGTCACCTGTCACACTCAGCTGACCTCCACTACCCACCAACCGCTAAGTTCCAAAATCGCCAAATCTTATTACTAACATAAATCACTACACACGCAAGTTCTGGTGAACATTCCCTGAATACCACAAAACTCACAAAATCACTAAACACAACACCAGAGAATCACCATCTCCTAACCTGAACAAAACTCGCTAAATCGCGAAAGTAAAACACCTGTCAAGATCTCCCTGATAGCGCCTGAGCGGCAAAAGACACGTGGGACTGAACAATGTTAAAAGAACACCAACTACCTACAACATTGTTCAACACCGCTGCCAACATTGTAACGGGGGGTGGGGGAAATAGCTCTATCTTGTCCATTATTCCACCCCCCAGTTAACTAACGAGGCCGGGGGAAACAGCTCTCTCTAGTCCGTTATCCCGTCCCCAGTTAGCTAACTATTCTTAGAGCACCTCCAGAGTTCCTAAGACAACCTCTCTCGTTCAACACCTTGTAACCTAGGTATTTGACTACCTAGGTGCTACGACTACAAGGCGCCGTCACTTGATCAGTTACCCGAAACTCTAGAGAGAACTCTAGAATTCAAAATAATTGCCACAAACGTATAAGAGAAAACGAAAGGAAAGAAATGAATAGTGAAGTAATTAGTGAGGGTTTGGGGTGAGAGGTAGAGAGGTGGGAGGAGCGAGGAGAGTCATTAGTTGAAAGTGAGAGTTTAGAGAGGGGTGGAGGGAGAGGTGTAGATAGGTAGAAGTAGAAGAGTAGATAGTAGAAGTAGAAGAGTAGATAGTAGAAGACGAAATGCTGCCACCATCCATTCATGATCATTACATACAAGACAAGGAATGGAACTTGCCTGTATCACAAAATTCTCAAAAGATGTTATCATGAGTTCATTATTAGTATGTTCCCTCTGTACCATGTACTCATTAAAATCAGGGAACCAATAATCCCCGAGGCTTTCTCACCTCAACTCAACTCTAGGGACACAGTGAAAGACCATTTAAATAATAAATTCAACAATTATATTTTTCATGATAAATATCATAACTTAAGCAATTCAATTAAAATGTTCCAGTTTAATATGCAAAGTGAGTCATCATCCAAGAAATCGAGAACCCTACAACTTGACTGCCCCTGATCATCACACAACATATGTAAACACGACCAAGTCACCTAAATGTTCACTCACCGAGGACTGAGTCTAAGTTGAATAGAGAGGGGGGGGTCTGTAGTTGACAGAGACTCCCACCCTGCCGGCCGACAGCCTCCCTGGTAGGGCTGTCTTCTCTCTGCTCTCCTGGCTCGTCTGCTGCTCTGTCTGTTAATGCTTCATGCTGGATAGCTCTCCGAGTTTATATTGGGGAACCTAGTAGCTAACTCCGCCCACAAGTAGATAGCCTCCGGCACTACCAAGCCACTCCTTAAACGTCGGCTTGTTTGAAGGCTACCAGACTACAATTAAGAGCTTAGCGGAAGCAAGGTGAAATTCTCATGATCTGACCTCAGGTCACTTGAGGTCATTAACGCTTTGAGGTGTGAGATCTCAGGCAGACAACTGGCGCCTCTCAGATCCTTGTCTGTGACTCGTGTACTCTATATATATTTTAAATAAACTAACCCAAACACTTTTACAGTGTTACAACAAGAAACTGACATGCAGGACACACGAAACTGACATGCAGGACACACGAAACTGACATGCAGGACACAAGAAATTGACATGCAGGACACACGAAACTGACATGCAGGACACACGAAACTGACATGCAGGACACACGAAACTGACATGCAGGACACACGAAACTGACATGCAGGACACACGAAACTGACATGCAGGACACACGAAACTGACATGCAGGACACACGAAACTGACATGCAGGACACACGAAACTGACATTCAGGACACACGAAACTGACATGCAGGACATACAAAAGTGTCATCCCGGACACATGAAACTGCAGTTTGAAACACCGCAAAATGCCATACAAGAGAGTATTTACAATATAATGGACGTATAACCGGCTCACAAGAAAAGTAAGAATTTCCTACAATATCAATGAAACAGAAAAGATGGAAAAAAACTATTATGCAAGACAAAGTAATTTTACTTGTAAGACACGCCAGATAGTCAAGCAAGACACATTAACGTAATGAAAGACTCAGGATGCTATAATTAGGATTTGTCAGTGTTTTGGGCAAGGTACATTGAACTGTTGACTATAACACATATATCCTAGATGTTAGACATACAAATAGCTTAACAGTGCACCTTTATCAATATATATTAAATTATAGTTGAATCTACCTCAGGATGTCGAGACTTTGGAAATATGAAAGTTGATTAACGTCGAGTTGATTAAAGTAGATTTTGGAAATATGAAAGTCATTAATCCTACACGGTATTTTATGCATTTTCCATAACCAAGGTGACAGATGTGAGGTCTCGCAAAGGTAGTGTTAATCTTGTGGCATCCATTTCAGCAACAGGTTCAGGAACACAGCAGGACAGAAGGGTACACTGTGGCGCAGTTGCTAGCGCAGTCGGCTCACAGCCGAACAGTCCTGGGTTCGGATCCCAGGTAGGGCGAGACGTATGGACAAGTCTTCTTACACCCGTTGCTATGTTTACCTAGCAGTGATTAAGAACCTGGATGTTAGTCGTCTGTTGTGGGTGACATCCTGGGGAATGGTCAAATGCTGCATATATCCGAGGTATACTCGAATACCCCAGAAACGCCGCATGGCACAGCACGAGGGAAACAGCCGGAAGGCTACACATGAAATATACCACAAGACAAAGAAACTCGCGCCACAAGGCCACTGCAAAGCGTGAGCCGGAAGGTCCCAGAGTCCTAAAAAAAAAAAAAAAGAGTTCACGCCCGAAGTCAAAGAGTGGGTTCACTACCTAACAAATTAACTGCAATAGGGAAGCTCGCCCAGTAGCCTTATGCACTGGTCAACAGATCACTCATAATCAGTGCCTAGAGGATTTTCCAAAACAGAGGAAACCCTGATCGACCTTTTAGAGAGCCTAAACAAATTTAAGAACCAACGCTGCTCAGCTGATGCTGTCATCAGCTGAGCATGAGCTGAGAATTAGAGAATTCTCATGAGATGAGAATTAGGAGAAAAAATGAAACAGAAGAATTCGTCAGTCAGGTCCTTCAGCCTGAATCTGGGCCCTGCTCTAATTGCAAAGAGCAGGAATTGCTTATTGATGAAACCCAAAATCAATCAGTTTTCATATTGATGACAACCACCAACGAGTTACATATGTCCTCATTGCAACAAGATTTGGCATTTGGAGGATCCCTGTTGAAGCAAAAAGAATTTAAACTGAAGATATCAAAGGTTGAGACACAAAAATCTCTGAAAAGACGAAGTACATGAAACTATTATCTATTCTCACACATCAGTTATATCACTATCTGTATCCGAGCTTTACAAGTGGCTTTGTGCTTTATCCAGGAGGACAGCTATTTACACCTTTTGCCTTCGAGTCACCATGGGCAGCTTCTATACACAGCAGCCTAGTAAACAACGCGTTAACAAGAGGAGTCAATCTGTCAGAGGCCTCAACCTCTGACTTCAACTTTAAATGTGCTTGTGGCGATCACAAGCACATTTTTGTAAATATTTGCTGTCCTGACATTCTTGACGTGTGGGGAAAAGTTTTTGGATGATAGAACACCTGAACACTTTGCTAAGACCTGCTAAGTCTGCCACCCATGTCTCACAGATACGTCGTAATAGGCGGGACATACAAGGGGAAGATGCGGTTTGCGCCAGTAAATCAGTATCTGCACAACCAATTACTGTTGACATCAATGTTTATCAATAAATTATGCTCTTCAAGCTATGTATATATTCCGGAATAACCATTCTGGTGTGCGCAATATACAGACCTCAGGCAAGGTGCGTACCAGATCATTTATTTTAATGAAAACATGAAAATCCTATTGATGTAATATATCATACAACACTATATAATCGTGCAGACCTAAACAAATGTCACACAAAGTGGAATTTTGATGAATTCTTTGCAATTTAAACCTTGACAATTTTGAGACCTGCGCAGATCATATCTCATAGATGTTAGACACCCAAATAGCTTAACAGTGCACCTTTATCACTATATATTAAATAATAGGCGAATCTACCTCAGGATGTAGAGATTTTGGAAATATGAAACTTGCCCTAATGCCTGTCATTAATCCTACACGGTATTTTATGCATTTTCCTTAATCCAGGTGACAGATGTGAGATCTCGCGAAGGTCAGTAGATAGTAGATCTATCTACTCTAGGCTTAGTTATAACGGACCTACTGTGTAAATATAGTTAATTGCTGATTTTTAGGATATGTTGGTAAATCAAACCATCAAACTTTCTTCGTTACAGTTGTTATCCCGAGACAGAGAGAGAGAGAGAGAGAGAGAGACAGAGACAGAGACAGAGAGAAAGAGAGACAGAGACAGAGACAGAGACAGAGAGAGAGAGAGAGAGAGAGAGAGAGAGAGAGAGAGAGAGAGACAGAGAGAGAGAGAGAGAGACAGAGAGAGAGAGAGAGAGAGAGAGAGAGAGAGAGAGAGAGAGAGAGAGAGAGAGAGAGAGAGAGAGTGTTTGTGTGTGTGTGTGTGTTTGTGTGTGTGTGTGTGTGTGTGTGTGTGTGTGTGTGTGTGTGTGTGTGTGTGTATGTGTGTGTGTATGTGTGTGTGTATGTGTGTGTGTGTGTGTGTATGTGTGTGTGTGTGTGTGTGTGTGTGTGTGTATGTGTGTGTGTGTGTGTGTGTATGTGTGTGTGTGTGTGTGTGTGTGTGTGTGTGTGTGTGTATGTGTGTGTGTGTGTGTGTGTGTGTGTATGTGTGTGTGTGTGTGTGTGTGTGTGTGTGTGTGTGTGTGTGTGTGTGTGTGTGTGTGTGTGTGTGTGTGTGTGTGTGTGTATGTGTGTTTGTGTGTGTGTGTGTGTGTGTGTGTACTCACCTATATGTACTCACCTATATGTGCTTGCAGGATCGAGCATTGACTCTTGGATCCCGCCTTTCGAGCATCGGTTGTTTACAGCAATGACTCCTGTCCCATTTCCCTATCATACCTGGTTTTAAAATTATGAATAGTATTTGCTTCCACAACCTGTTCCTGAAGTGCATTCCATTTCCCCACTACTCTCACGCTAAAAGAAAACTTCCTTACATCTCTGTGACTCATCTGAGTTTCAAGCTTCCATCCATGTCCTCTCGTTCTGTTACTATTCCGTGTGAACATTTCGTCTATGTCCACTCTGTCAATTCCTCTGAGTATCTTATACGTTCCTATCATGTCCCCCCTCTCCCTTCTTCTTTCTAGTGTCGTAAGGCACAGTTCCCTCAGGCGCTCTTCATACCCCATCCCTCGTAGCTCTGGGACGAGTCTCGTTGCAAACCTCTGAACCTTTTCCAGTTTCATTATATGCTTCTTCAGATGGGGACTCCATGATGAGGCGGCATACTCTAAGACTGGCCTTACGTAGGCAGTGTAAAGCGCCCTAAATGCCTCCTTACTTAGGTTTCTGAATGATGTTCTAACTTTTGCCAATGTAGAGTACGCTGCTGTCGTTATCCTATTAATATGTGCCTCAGGAGATAGATTAGGTGTTACGTCCACCCCCAGGTCTCTTTCACGCGTCGTTACAGGTAGGCTGTTCCCCTTCATTGTGTACTGTCCCTTTGGTCTCCTATCTCCTAGTCCCATTTCCATAACTTTACATTTGCTCGTGTTGAATTCTAGTAGCCATTTCTCTGACCATCTCTGCAATCTGTTCAGGTCCTCTTGGAGGATCCTGCAATCCTCATCTGTCACAACTCTTCTCATCAACTTTGCATCATCCGCAAACATCGACATGTAGGACTCTACGCCTGTAAACATGTCGTTAACATATACAAGAAATAGAATTGGTCCCAGCACCGATCCTTGTGGTACTCCACTTGTTACTGTTCGCCAGTCCGACTTCTCGCCCCTTACCGTAACTCTTTGGCTCCTTCCTGTTAGGTAGTTCCTTATCCATTCCAGGACCTTTCCCCCCACCCCCGCCTGCCTCTCGAGCTTGAACAGCAGTCTCATGTGCGGTACTGTATCAAAGGCTTTTTGGCAGTCCAGAAATATGCAGTCTGCCCAACCATCTCTGTCCTGTCTTATCCTCGTTATTTTATCATAGAATTCCAGAAGGTTTGTTAGGCACGATTTCCCTGTCCAGAACCCATGTGTGTGTGTGTGTATGTGTGTGTGTGTGTGTGTGTGTGTGTGTGTGTGTGTGTACTCACCTAGTTGTACTCACCTAGTTGTGTTTGCGGGGGTTGAGCTCTGGCTCTTTGGTCCCGCCTCTCAACCGTCAATCAACAGGTGTACAGATTCATGAGCCTATCGGACTCTGTCATATCTACACTTGAAACTGTGTATGGAGTCAGCCTCCACCACATCACTTCCTAATGCATTCCATTTGTCAACCACTCTGACACTAAAAAAGTTCTTTCTAATATCTCTGTGGCTCATTTGGGCACTCAGTTTCCACCTGTGTCCCCTTGTGCGTGTTCCCCTTGTGTTAAATAGACTGTCTTTATCTACCCTATCAATCCCCTTCAGAATCTTGAATGTGGTGACCATGTCCCCCCTAACTCTTCTGTCTTCCAGCGAAGTGAGGTTTAATTCCCGTAGTCTCTCCTCGTAGCTCATACCTCTCAGCTCGGGTACTAGTCTGGTGGCAAACCTTTGAACCTTTTCCAGTTTAGTCTTATCCTTGACTAGATATGGACTCCATGCTGGGGCTGCATACTCCAGGATTGGCCTGACATATGTGGTATACAAAGTTCTGAATGATTCTTTACACAAGTTTCTGAATGCCGTTCGTATGTTGGCCAGCCTGGCATATGCCGCTGATGTTATCCGCTTGATATGTGCTGCAGGAGACAGGTCTGGCGTGATATCAACCCCCAAGTCTTTTTCCTTCTCTGACTCCTGAAGAATTTCCTCTCCCAGATGATACCTTGTATCTGGCCTCCTGCTCCCTACACCTATCTTCATTACATTACATTTGGTTGGGTTAAACTCTAACAACCATTTGTTCGACCATTCCTTCAGCTTGTCTAGGTCTTCTTGAAGCCTCAAACAGTCCTCTTCTGTTTTAATCCTTCTCATAATTTTAGCATCGTCCGCAAACATTGAGAGAAATGAATCGATACCCTCCGGGAGATCATTTACATATATCAGAAACAAGATAGGACCGAGTACAGAGCCCTGTGGGACTCCACTGGTGACTTCACGCCAATCGGAGGTCTCACCCCTCACCGTAACTCTCTGCTTCCTATTGCTTAGATACTCCCTTATCCACTGGAGCACCTTACCAGCTACACCTGCCTGTCTCTCCAGCTTATGTACCAGCCTCTTATGCGGTACTGTGTCAAAGGCTTTCCGACAATCCAAGAAAATGCAGTCCGCCCAGCCCTCTCTTTCTTGCTTAATCTGTGTCACCTGATCGTAGAATTCTATCAAGCCTGTAAGGCAAGATTTACCCTCCCTGAATCCATGTTGGCGATTTGTCACGAAGTCCCTTCTCTCCAGATGTGTTACCAGGTTTTTTCTCACGATCTTCTCCATCACCTTGCATGGTATACAAGTCAAGGACACTGGCCTGTAGTTCAGTGCCTCTTGTCTGTCGCCCTTTTTGTATATTGGGACCACATTCGCCGTCTTCCATATTTCTGGTAGGTCTCCCGTCTCTAGTGATTTACTATACACTATGGAGAGTGGCAAGCAAAGTGCCTCTACACACTCTTTCAGTACCCATGGTGAGATCCCATCTGGACCAACCGCCTTTCTAACATCCAGATCCAGCAGGTGTCTCTTGACCTCCTCTCTCGTAATTTCGAACTCCTCCAAGGCCGCCTGGTTTACCTCCCTTTCTCCTAGCACAGTGACCTCACCCTGTTCTATTGTGAAGACCTCCTGGAACCTCTTGTTGAGTTCCTCACACACCTCTCTGTCATTCTCTGTATACCTGTCCTCGCCTGTTCTAAGTTTCAATACCTGTTCTTTCACTGTTGTTTTCCTTCTGATGTGACTGTGGAGTAGCTTTGGTTCGGTCTTGGCTTTGTTTGCTATATCATTTTCAAAATTTTTATCTGCTTCTCTTCTCACCCTGACGTACTCATTCCTGGTTCTCTGGTATCTCTCCCTGCTTTCTGGTGTTCTGTTATTCCGGAAGTTCCTCCACGCCTTTTTGTTCAGTTTCTTCGCTTCCATACATGCCCTATTATACCATGGATTCTTCTGTTGCTTCTCGGATTTTTCCCTTTGGGCCGGGATGAACCTGTTTACTGCCTCCTGAAGAGCACCTGCCTCCTGAAGTGTGTGTGTGTGTGTGTGTGTGTGTGTGTGTGTGTGTGTGTTTGTGTGTGTGTACGTGCTCTGCTCCATCTAAATAACCACCCCCACTAAACTAACCACTAAGTAAGTTTGGTTGTTGAATACAATTTTATGCCGTCCAGAAAATGAATTCGTGATTTTGTTGTGCGCCAGTCTAATTTTTTGTTCGTTCCAACCATAGTACTATAATTTTGGATGAAGTTGTTTATGATTCTCCTTCGGTACTGCAAGGCAGAAAAAGGTCGAGGCGTAGTGTAGGTGCGATATTCAATGGTTCGCTTCCAGAGTGTCTTGTCGCTTCAGGTTTAAGGTTCTCGGTGTGGCCATCTATGACGGAATCTACTTACCGCTACAGAACCACTCTTATGGCACCGGCGGCGCGAGTCAGGTCCTCAGCGCACATCACATCAGATAGCACCGCCAGGAGCTTGTCTGAGGGCCGCGGCGGGGCTCCTGGGTGTGGCTAGATAAATCTGATAATGAAGCCAGATAAAGCAAGCTGGCGATGGTTCCTTTGTTTGTAAGACCTTGCCGGATAT
Source organism: Procambarus clarkii (assembly GCF_040958095.1). NCBI lineage: Eukaryota > Metazoa > Arthropoda > Malacostraca > Decapoda > Cambaridae > Procambarus > Procambarus clarkii. The sequence goes on along the minus strand of NC_091198.1, from coordinate 3,346,889 downwards.
CCAGACAACGGCTGTGCAGTAGATACGACCATAATATCCGGTGGTTAGGTACGAACCAGGATCGGCAGATTCAGTGTTCACCGGTGATAGGCAACGCAGATAGCGGATAGTAAAGTAAGCGATGACGGGCGAGAGCATGTTATGTGGGAACACGAGCAGCGACTCAACGAAAATATTAGGGTATCGCTGACAGATTATTGTCCTATATACGTTACGATAGAGTATACAGCCATTGTTAGAGTCCTATGTAACGGACACTAAAGTATATGACCAATGGTATAGAAATGTTAAGGGCAAACACAAGCAGGAGCTCAGAGGACGGATCAAGGGCCCGGTAAGAGGTTGCAGCCCTATGTAAACTCACAGGTTGCAACCTTATACAAGCCCAAAGGTTGAAACCTTATGCAACCACAAATATAACACACACCGACTATTAAATGACATTGCAACACTGTCAGAACGAGCGCAAGAAGTCTCGTACACCTGCAAATGCATTTCTTGTGCAATAGAATCTCGAAAGAAATGTTTTTACGTCAATACGTGAAGGAATTAGAAGGAAACTGATCAAGTGAAATAACACAAAATGTGGACGACACACACCCAGAGCCGAATTTGGGCGAATATGCAGATAAAGTCGGTAAACCGAATAATTGGTCGGGGCGTCGTCGAGAATCCGGATGAGTGAGTGTATCCGCTAAAATTCACTTCTTGTGGAACCATCCTTAGGTTGCTGTGAGGGATCATGTTAGTGTTGCAGTGGTGGTCATGTTAGTGTTGTTGTGATGGTCATGTTAGTGTTGTTGTTGTGGTCATGTTAGTGTTGTTGTGGTGGTCATGTTAGTGTTGTTGTGGTGGTCATGTTAGTGTTGCTGTGATGGTCAAGTTAGTGTTGCTGTGGTGGTCAAGTTAGTGTTGCTGTGGTGGTCATGTTAGTGTTGTTGTGGTGGTCATGTTAGTGTTGCTGTGATGGTCAAGTTAGTGTTGCTGTGGTGGTCAAGTTAGTGTTGCTGTGGTGGTCATGTTAGTGTTGCTGTGGTGGTCATGTTAGTGTTACTGTGGCGGGTCATGTTAGTGTTGCTGTGGTGAGTCATGTTAGTGTTGCTGCTGTGGTCATGTTAGTGTTACTGTGGCGGGTCATGTTAGTGTTGCTGTGGTGAGTCATGTTAGTGTTGCTGCTGTGGTCATGTTAGTGTTGCTGTGGTGAGTCATGTTAGTGTTGTTGTGGTGGTCATGTTAGTGTTGTTGTGGTGGTCATGTTAGTGTTGCTGTGGTGAGTCATGTTAGTGTTGCTGCTGTGGTCATGTTAGTGTTGCTGTGGTGAGTCATGTTAGTGTTGCTGCTGTGGTCATGTTAGTGTTGCTGTGATGGTCATGTTAGTGTTGCTGTGGTGGTCATGTTAGTGTTGCTGTGGTGGTCATGTTAGTGTTGCTGTGGTGGTCATGTTAGTGTTGCTGTGGTGGTCATGTTAGTGTTGCTGTGGTGGTCATGTTAGTGTTGCTGTGGTGGTCATGTTAGTGTTGCTTTGGTGGTCAAGTTAGTGTTGCTGTGGTGGTCATGTTAGTGTTGTTGTGGTGGTCATGTTAGTGTTGCTGTGGTGGTCATGTTAGTGTTGCTGTGGTGGTCATGTTAGTGTTGCTGTGGTGGTCATGTTAGTGTTGCTGTGGTGGTCATGTTAGTGTTGCTGTGGTGGTCATGTTAGTGTTGCTGTGGTGGTCATGTAAGTGTTGCTGTGGTGGTCATGTTAGTGTTGCTGTGGTGGTCATGTTAGTGTTGTTGTGGTGGTCAAGTTAGTGTTGCTGTGGTGGTCAAGTTAGTGTTGCTGTGGTGGTCATGTTAGTGTTGCTGTGGTAATCATGTTAGTGTTGCTGTGGTGGTCATGTTAGTGTTGCTGTGGTGGTCATGTTAGTGTTGCTGTGGTGGTCATGTAAGTGTTGCTGTGATTCTACTTTGAGGGTTTCATGTTGGTTTGGTTTTGACTCGCTACCGACTTGATTGTAGTTATTTTCTTGACTTCCTGGTAGTGATGATGTTAAATTGATGTCAGTGTTGTAGTGTTACTTTGTTGATGTGAGCAGTGTTGTAGTGTTTCTTTCTTGATCTGAGCAGTGTTGTAGTGTTACTTTGTTGATCTAAGTAGTGTTGTAGTGTTACTTTGTTGATCTGAGCAGTGTTGTAGTGTTACTTTGTTGATCTGAGCAGTGTTGTAGTGTTACTTTGTTGATCTGAGCAGTGTTGTAGTGTTAATCATGGTACTTTTTTATTGAAAATTATGGTTATGACTTATTGAATGACTATATTATTTACGTTGACATTCATGAAGGTATACTTAAGTCATGGAACAAAAACATGGCCGACCGTCAAAATGTAGCATTGGAGTACTATGGAAAACTTGTCGGTGGCGATCATAACAGAGTTCCCATGAGCTCGTGCTACGGGTTTTCAGGTGACCATAGTTGTTCGTGGTAGTGTTGCTGCAAGATTAATTTTAGTGCTGCTGTCGTGTTGCAAATATTGTTGCTGTCTGGTGGGGGAAGACGGGCGTGCAGTAGAACGGAATGTGATAATGACTTTGTAGTGGTTAAAATACTGTTTCTGTTGAGGTCCCATGAACGTAGCTGTTATGAAGATGGTAGTTTTGTTCAAATCATGTAAGTACTTTTGCCAGGGGTGTTGGAGAAGTGGTTATGAAGAGTAGCACAGTTGAAGGATTTAGTATTGTGGGTATGGAAAGCCATGATTATGTTGCTGGTATTGTAATGTACGTATTGTGTGGGATTATGGCTGGACTGCGGTTGGGGCACTACAGGTTCTGATTACAGTGTCGCTAATATACATGACCAGTACAGTAGCTTTGTTCTGGAGGTCATGGTAGCGACATTTTGCTGTGAAGAATGTGGGTGCTGTTGATGGAGTCATGGTAGTGGTCGTGGGATGAGGAGGGAACTATCAGGAGAAAACACCAGACCATTACGACTAAATAGCACTTGTAAGGGGTCAGGAAAAGAATTTGGGATGGGACGTGGCGAATGAATAATGATCAGCCACTGTGAGGATCATTGTAGCTGTGCTGTTGTGAACATAGTAACGTGGCTGGGGTTGGTAGTTCCAGCTGTACGATGAGGCAGGTAAGCCTTGCTAAAAGAACCACGTAGCTTATTGTGATTTACAGGATAACATTGCTGTTTTGCTCATGATATCTTTGCTGTTGCAATAACTGCAGCATTTCCTTGGCATCATTAGAGTGTCGTTGTGTGGATTTGTTGTAGTCGAGAAGGAGGTGGTTGATGGTCACGTTGATGTGATGGTTATTTCAGTGTTGCTTTTAGACAAAGGCAGTTTTGCTGTACATGCCACGTTACTATTGCTGTGAAGATGAGCTGGAGTTCCCCCAAAAGTTGCTAATGATGCTTTAGGTTAATAGGAGCGCTGTTGTGGGATCATGATATGATATCATGATATCATGATATGGTTCATGGGTTGGTCTGGTATGGTTTTTGTATTGGTCTGGTATGGTTCTTGTATTGGTCTGGTATGGTTCATGGGTTGGTCTGGCATGGTTCTTGTGTTGGTCTAGTATTGTTCTTGTGTTGGTCTGGTATGGTTCATGGGTTGGTCTGGTATGGTTCATGGGTTGGTCTGGTATGGTTCATGGGTTGGTCTGGTATGGTTCATGGGTTGGTCTGGTATGGTTCTTGTGTTGGTCTTGTATTGGTAATGTAAGTTTTATTTAAAGAATGGCAAGGCTGTTCTGATGGTTTAACATGACTCTTACCTTGCAATTGTTCCGGGGATCAAGGTCCCCGCGCCCCGGTCTCTGACTAGGCTTCCGCTAATGCAAGGGGACATAGTCTTCTTTGTATGAGAAAAGAACTGATAGTTATGGGGCTCTTTGATGAGTTACCATGTTGAGGCTAACACAATATTCATTGCATGGATGATGTAGGTGGTGATGAGTATTTGAGGAGTTTGGTGAAGGCTTGGGGGATTATTGCAGCGTTTCTACGGACATTATTGTAGTGTTCTTATATGGAATGATCGTAGTGCTCTAAGGGCCGTACTGCAGTCAAGGACTGAATAGGTCCATGACAGCAGAATAGGTCCTGAATATCTTTGTCCAACCGATAAAGATATTTTTCCAAACATTTTGTTGGAGTTGTGTGAATGATGGACTCATTATTATGGGCAATCGGTATTCATTAACTTTTTCTCTACGGTATGAGACTTGTATTTTTCGTGTTCTAACTTTGATGTCAATTGTATCGTAAATATTGTCAGAATACCCAGTGTTTCTGTCATAAACCTAATTTATTTAAACCTTCTTCCAAAGGTCTACTACTAGTCTGCTACTTGCACTCTTAAACATAGTGCTTCATCGTCTCTTAAATATTTTACAGAGAGTTGCTCAGTTAATTTAGGAAGTAATATATTTATACGTGACACTTTGTGTGGTCATATACTGGTTCTTGTGGACCTTACCCAGGAGGGTACAGGAACACGTCTGTTTCTGTCCCCACCTATGTAAAAAAAAAAAAAATGCAAGGAGTGGCTCAGTTGACCACTTAAAGAGTATATTTTTTAATTGGAACAGGTATTTACCCCGACTGCCAGGAGTCACTAATGTGGTCCGAAAATTAATTGAGGGGGACATAACTCCTTCTAAAACTGACAATTTAGATGCTCTAATCACTTGTGGAAATTTTCCTAAAATCAATAATTGAAGATCCCATAAAGAATCTCGCAGAATAATGCAAGTTGAGAGGAAACTCCAACATGGATTTGCAAGAGGTCGTTCCTCTCTGACCAATTTACAATCTTTATATTCAAACGTATTCGAGGCAGTTGACAATAATAGAAAATATGATGCTGTATATCTCAGGAAGACCTTCGACCCAGTTCCGCATGAGAGGCTCTTTAGAAAGCTCGAACAGCATGGGGAAGACATTCTAAACTGGACCAGCGTATGGCTGAAAGACAAAATAGTCAACATAAATGGAGTGAAGTCACATTGGATGGATGTTATGAGTGGTTTGTCACAGCTTTAAGTACTGCACTCAGTGCTTTCCCTGATTTACATCAACGACCTTCATACTGGAAAGGCCCAAGTGATTTAACATGCTTGCGGACGACACAGAGATAGGCGAGTAGTGAATACAAAACAAGACTGATGAACTTCAAACTGATTTAAACTCTGGTACTGGACTGAGAAACTGATTATGTAGTTTGACGTTGAGAAAAATAAATTCCTAAAAACATGGGGAAAGACAGCCATGCTACTTCATCCGTAATTCATGGCACAAAGAAATCAAATTAACGTGATGTATCAGTGAGAAAGTCAGTAGGACCCATGAGATGGTCTAAGCCGTGTGCTAGGGAGTACTCAGAGCATAGGTTCGAATCCTTCTCATGGCTCCAACCGACTTTCTCAATACGGAGTCGTGGGTAGATCAAGTTGTGAAACAATCTTGTAAGTCCTGGTTAGCAGCGACCAAAGACATCAATGCACGAATACAACAAATAGGATGCAAGAATATTATCATATGAAGGATATCATTCATCAGTGGTATCTTGATGTTGAAGCCCCACTCGGACACCGCTGTACTGTTGTGGTCACCGCATTTCAGAACGGATAGAGACAAGAATTATGAACTATAAGGGAAAAAGCGCCAAGCCATTTCGATTATATAGCAATGGGATGGAGTCAGGATAAGGATTTGGGATGAGACGGAGGGAGGAAGGAATGATGCCCGACTACTTGGACGGATGGGGAATGAACGCCGACCTGCACGAGGCAAGACCTTTGCTCTACCGTCCAGCCCAAGTACTTGGACAGGACAGAGACGAGAGAGAAAATATAGAGAAGGATGACAAGGCCACTTAACCTGGAGTCAACGACCATTATTTTTCCCTCATTATCATCATGTCTACCTTGTTCCCTCATTATCATCATGTCTACCTTGTTCCCTCATTATCATCATGTCTACCTTGTTCCCTCATTATCATCATGTCTACCTTGTTCCCTCATTATCATCATGTTTACCTTGTTCCCTCATTATCATCATGTCTACCTTGTTCCCTCATTATCATCATGTCTACCTTGTTCCCTCATTATCATCATGTCTACCTTGTTCCTTCTTTCCCTGAAGGTAGTGAGGTTCAGCTCCCTCAGTCAGTCTTTAGTCTACTTTGTCCAGTAACGAGCTTTGTTGCATACTTTTAGACTTATTCTTGTATTTTATTTATTTATATAAAACAATATATTAAGGGAGACCTGGTTGAAGACCGGGCCGCGGGGCCGTTGATCCCCGGAAGCTACACAAGATAGACACAAGGTACTAAGTTTGTTTGGAATGAATTTCATTCTCTAAAGTCAAATTTGTGCTTGTTAAAGTATCTGATCATCTCTAGTTTAGTCTTGCCCTTATTTGTGAGAGTGTTTTAACTACCTGTAACGACTGCATAGCGACCACCACCATTGAGATCATCAAATCTCAATGGTGGTCAGTATGCAGACTGTCAGTAGTGGAAATTAATGTATGCAAGAGCAAACTTCAAGGTCGGCTGTATCTGAGAGGGTGAGAGTGGGCCACCCGCATTAATTAATGCAGTCTCCGTGGTGTAGTGGTAAGACACTCGCCTGGCGTTCCGCGAGCGCTATGTCATGGGTTCGTATCCTGGCCGGGGAGGATTTACTGGGCGCAATTCCTTAACTGTAGCCTCTGTTTAACGCAACAGTAAAATGTGTACTTGGATGAAAAAACGATTCTTCGCGGCAGGGGATTGTATTCCAGGGACCATAGGATTAAGGACTTGCCCGAAACGCTACGCGTACTAGTGGCTGTACAAGAATGTAACAACTCTTGTATATATCTCAAAAAAATAAAAAAAAAAAAAAAAAAAAATAAATCTCTGCAAGCGATCATGCAGTTACCTTCCGTCACTGGGTTGTTGCTGTGCTCCGATACGTGAAGCATTCTTTATGCTGAAAACAATAAGGGAGGGAGAGAATTATGAGGAAAAAGCGCCAAGCCATTATGACTATATAGCACTTGGAAAAGGTCAGGATAAGGGTTTGGGATGGGACGAGGAAGGAAGGAATGGTGCCCAGCCACTGGGACGGTCAGGGATTGAACGTCGACCTGCATGTAGCGAGACCGTCGCGCTACCGTCCACCCCCGGGGTTCACACCGACTTTAATTGTTCAGTGTTAAGGCTGTAGGGCATCGATACCCCCGAGCCTTTACCCAATTATATATGTGGAAAAAATGTGGGAGCAATACCAGGAAACGATTGACGTAAAATCACTGGTATAATAAAAGGATGTTAACCAGTAAGGTTGCTTCTAATACACAGGGAATTTTTGTTACGTTAATCAAGAGTGTCTCTAACAAACTAAACAAAAGCATAACACAGCAGGACTGATTCCCAGGGCGTTAGTATGCTGAGACCCCTGGTTTTTGCCTGCTTACTCAGGCACAAAATGAAATGACTGAACACTCGTGAACACTCTGAACTAACTGCTTGCGACACTGGCTGTAACAAGGACACTCGTGTAATAATGAACACATAGGCAATCAGTGATACTTAAGGTTACGCACAAAGACCCACAGACACTGATTATCACAGTGAAGAGATTGCATGTCAATAAGACATAATACCAATTCCTGAAATAGTCACTAAGGCAGCAATATATTTTGGAATCAGTACAGGTCTCTAAGACCCTAACTTTGACAAATGAATAACAAACAAGACAATGGGACAATAATAATCAAATGATAAGGGATCCAGTCACTGAGACTTCAAATGTTACTAAAATTACCAAAGTCACTGAAGGAACTAATAGCTACAAGTGTGATACAGGTCACTGAGACCCCAATTGTGTGCGGGATTAAGATAATTCTGAACAAATCCACAAGGGTCTTTTTGAGGGTTCGAACCTACGTCTGAGAGGATCGAACCCTCATCATGGCCCTTATGGATTTGTTCATTTGAGTCATCAGGCTATTGTGATTTGTGTGCGTGAGATAATCCTCTAATACCTGAGCAAGTGTGATGACGTCACCACACTGGCTGATGGTCTGATAAATGTGTAGTCGCCTCAATCGTTCTACTTCCCACTTGTATTTGGTGTATGTGGAGTGCCTCAAAAAAGACAAACTTACATCCTGAGCCATAGGATTTACGACCATGTAAGGTTGCATGTGCACTCTGGAGAATCCACGCTGGCTGCTTCATGACGTGCACTCACATTTCACTCTTTAGGCAGAGGTGAAATTCAATTCTTTGACAATTAACCATATGAGCACCTAGTTAAGGAATCGTGTTAGTGATTCATGTCAATAGTTGACTGCCTCCTCTCCATTTCCTTTTATATATAATGGTATGGCATTCGCCCTCTCCCAACAGTTTGGTAAAATTCCGTTCTCAATTGACTCGTTAAAAACCACACCTAGAAGTATAATGAGAGCCTGTGTAGTTTCTTTTAACATCCATGGTGAAATATATGGTCCCTTATATTTGGGACCATATGGACATTTTTCGGGACAGATAGAAACAGAACTATCATTCCATTTCATCGAATGATAGTTCTTATTACTTCATCTGCTGTTACCTGAATTGTTCTCAGTCTCTCCTTTATGGTAACCTCTTTTTTCCTAGACCAAGATGTTCTGGCTCAGTCATGAACAGCGTAGAAACTAACATTTAGCTCCTAACGAATTTATTTGTCCGGTTCTGTATGATCTCCTCCCCTGTTACATAATTTAGTCACTTGGTAATTTACTGTAATTTGTCCTTCTAATTTGTTTATGTAGTATCTTCGGCTGTTTTCTTCTTTTGATTTAATATAGCTTTTATGCGTTTTTTATTATACTCTTCTTATATTTATTTATTCGTTCCAAGATCCGTAGCATCTATACAGATTTTCTTTTCTCATGTGTTCTCTATACTCTTTTCGATTTCCTCTTTTTTTTTGTTATAACATCTTTGCATTGTAATTTGAACCATGAGTTGTCATATTCCCTCGAACGTTTTAACATTATTGTTGGCGAAGTGATTTTCATCTCTCCAGTCTCTTTGCTTCTCTGTTTGACATGATCGATCATTTCTTGAACTGTTTTCCTCGTGAGCTCTAAATCCCATTCGCATATCCCAGGTACTCACTCTCATTTAGTTCCCCTTTTCAATAGCCTACTCTCCTTTCTGTCCCAACCACTTGGGCTGGACGGTAGATTGACGGTCTTGCTTTATGCAGGACGGCGTTCAATCCCCGGGCATCCAAGTGGTTAGGCACCATTCCATCCCCCGTCCCATCCCAAAATCATTATCCTGACCGCTTCCAAGTATTATATAGTCGTAATGGCTTGGCGCTTTCTCCTTATAATTCCCTCCCGTCCCTCTCCTATCTGTAATCCTTGACTTGTGTCCATTGCTGTAATTCCATCACATTGTCAAAGACCGAACACAATGGGTGCCGGCTCTTAGTCGTGTTGCATTCTCTACGTTTTCGACAACTTCCTCATTTTGGGCAAAGATCAGAGTCAGTAGAGTAGATGCATCACCGCCATTCGCTTATGTCATCTTTTACATCTTATATTAAGAAGTTTCTCTCCAGACTTTCAATTTATTTTGCTCCGCTCATTTCTTCCCCACCATGAGGGGGTTCCCAATTCCCAATCTGTCTCTCCATTATTTAGGTCACACATAATAAATACCTTAGCTTTCACTGTGTTTACTGTGTTGCTGTGAAATGCAGTGCGTGCTGCAATTGCTGTCAATCTATCCTATGCTATGTTTGTATCCTCATATTCCTATCTGGGTTTTCTGTTATTTGCTGGGGGTTTCTACATTATCAATACCAATATCTTTTTTCCACCTGCTGTCAGAGGTCCAGTGATGTAGTGTGTGTATTTGTATTTCCATGAAATACAAATTGCAAAGTTTCATTTTCTTTTTGCTAGGCGTGCAACTCCCACGTCCTGTATTTGTTTCCATTCTCTTGTTGTTATCTGGTATTTCCCGTGGAAATATTTTGCATCTGAGGTAAAATAGTTTATCTTGGTTTCTATTATAGCAGTAATATCAGGCTCTTTTCTCGAACCCTTTCTTTTATTTCCTCATTTTTTTTTACCAATCCACATTGGAATGCTACATGTTCAGGCTTTTCTTGGACACACTGTTCCCTGGGTTCTCAGAGCACTATTTTGTATTTGTTTTTAAGGTTGTGATTTATATGAAAGTTGTTAGGAATATTACTTACACTGATTGGTTGTATGTTAGGAAGACGTTGATGAAAAGAGCAGGGTTGAGGGATGAGGAGAGGCTAAGATGCTGTGGTGAGGTGAGGAGCTGTGGGGAGTGAGGGACTAATGAGAAGAGGTGAATTGAGATCCTAAGCGGGAGTTTTGGACCAAGTGGGTCTGAGGCCTATGTAGGGTCTAAGGGGTGGTGGGTGGCAATGGTGTTGAACTGAGAGACAGTGAAAGGTTGATGAGAGGTGACCTGAGGGACGAATGAGGTGCTGAGAGACAAGAGAGGGGCGTTGAGGTGGGGCTGATGTGAGTTTGGTTGAGGGGTAAAATTGGGTTGATGGACTGAGGGGTAGTGAGATACAGAGGTAGGAAAGTGGGGAAATGGGTTGCTAACGAGGAGAGGTTCCATGAGGAATTAGAATTGTTTGAGGTCATGATCGAATAGAGAGCGGCCTGGGGGGAGGAAGTGAGGGGGTAGAAGGGGACTGATGAGGAGAGATTGGCTGCTGGACATGGGGGGGAGAGGGGGGGTAGCGGGTACGTAATAGTTAGAATCAAAAGTGAAGCAAGGGCAGAGGGGTCACAGCCCCACTGTGTTTTGCAAACACAGCGGGGCTGAGGGGTAGGAGGGAACTGGGGGGAAGTTGCCAGAGGCGGCTGAGGAGAAAGGAGGGGCTGAGGATAGGGTAGCACTGAGAGAAGTTGATAGGGTGTATGTGGAAAGGTGAACTGAGGAATAGTGGATAGGTGTGGAAGTGAGAGGTAATAAAGTGCATGGGAGTGATGAGTAGAGGTTGCCTGAGGTACAAGGAATGGGAAAGGTTTTCCTGAAGGGTAGGCAAGGGGGGGGCTAGGGGACGAAGGGCCACAGGGGGGCTGTTAAGGCTGGAGGCGAGAGGCTGGAAGACAAGATATGTTTAATGTGCATTTACAAAGGTGAAATGTAATTATGACCAGTTTCCACATATACTTTATGCCCATACATACATACATACATATATATATATATATACTCATATATACACATATACATATACACATATATATACACATACACTCAATAAATAATAAATAATTTTAAATGAAATGAAGGAGTAGAGTGGGGCGTGGCAGGAAGAGGTAAGCTGAGGTAGACGGGAGGTGGAGGAACTGAGAAGTGAATGGCTGAAAGGGACTTCCGTTTAGGGAGAAAAGAGGGCTGACAAACTGAGGTTGTGTGGGGCAGGGGTGATAGGGGGCAGAGGGGAGGGCTTATGGGGAAGGCTGTGTTAAGAGCCAAGAGGGGGCTGCAAAGTGAAGGGACAAGGACGGTCTGAGGGACAATGGGAGCTGAAGGGTAGCGAGGAGAATGTGGCCAGTCTCTCAAAACCTCTAACTTCAAGTATTTTATTTACTAACATACCTACCTTGATACCTTGACGTGCTTCCGGGGCTTAGCGTCCCCGCGGCCCGGTCGTCGACCAGCCTAACTCACATGTTTTAACATATTCAACATTTAAGGTCAATCATAAGAAAATGTTAAACTCATTTTCAAAGAAAATATTCCAAAGTGTGTGTGAGGAGAGGTGAGAAGGTAAACACGCGTCCTCATAAAAATAACGTCGCTTTTCACCCGTATGCGCTCTATAGCCAAAAATGGACGTAATTTGAAGTGAAATCGGCTCACAGAAGTGATGTACTGTCCCGTTTTCTGTTTGAGTCCTCTGGCTTACTCAGTAAGGTTAGGAAAGGAAGCTTTCAACTAACGTTTTTCATGACGTTTTGAAACTTTAGGAGAATTTCCTGCCCACCTAACCTATCAGAGAGCTATTAACTTACTGTTTTGGAAAAGAAAATCTAAAATTTATTGTCAATTGTTTTTCATTTTCAAATTGCGTCCATTTTCGGCTATACATGCAAACTGGCAAATTCAAACGTAATTTGCAAGTGGAAATGTTTCAACGGAGTGGGGTTTGTGGGGGCGAGGGAGGAGGGGGGGGTGGGGGAGGAGGACTGGCTGGAAGAGGGCAGCAGCGGGGAGATATGAGACAGCCTGGTGGCACGGTGAGGTCAATAGCTTGCTGATATTTTGCCAGTGATTAGAAATCTATTTTCTTGCTGTTTGACTTTTGACATTTATTTTTCAATGACTTCATTATAATAGTCGTATGTATCTCATAGCTTGTATTTACATTACAGAACATACTTCACTGGTTTCTTGTTGAAAAAAGTGAAGCAGAACTGGTTGGCCTCTGATGCTATTTATGTCACATATTCCAATTCTGTGTGTGCCCACAGTTTCATCTGTCATCAATTCACCATCAAAACTTTTCAAAATATTCTTCAAAACCATCCTTTCAAAAGGAAGTCTTTCCCGTTTTGATATCATTCTCACTTCAATTAATACTTGCAATGTCACTGTTCTATTCTTATTTAGTTCCCTCTCGGAATGTTCCTTACCTCTTGGTATCGTCTCATTTTATGTTCTTATTTACATCATATTCTCTTTACTGTCTTCAAGTTGGCACATTTATCTTCAGGCTTATTTATTCTATCATTCTCTTCTCCCATGATGCTGATACATCCTCTTTTAGCAATGGAGTCTTCAAGATCTATTATTTTTCTTTCCAGTCTTTCTAACTCGTTTTTTTTCCAAATCAGTTCTTATCTTTCTTATTTCCAATGTGCAAAACGGTTCAATTTACTGTCTGTGCTACCCCATCTTTTCTTCCCCCTTTCTTTTCTAATGATTTCATTTGTTCAAGAAACAATGAAAAGTTTCTAACATTTCTGATTCATCTGGGCTTCAAATGTCCACTCATGCACCATTGTTCCATTGGTATTCAGTGTGATCTTTTCATTTATTTCCACTCTGTGAATCCCGGTAAGTATTTTGTACTTCTCTATTATGTCTCCCCTTTCTCTTGTTCTTTTCTTTTTCTAGCGTCCTCAGGTTCATTTCTTTTGGTCGTTCTTCATGTTCCATCCCTCGCCATTTTGGGACGAGCCTCGTCGGAAACCTTTGAACTTTTTTTCTCTATATGTTTGTGAATGTGTGTGTTTGTGTGTGTACGTGCTCACGTACATGTAGTCGTCTAGATGTGCTATCAGAGTCGAGCTGGCATTCCACTCATCAACCAATCATCTCCTCCATATATCACTCCATCAATAAAACTTGTCATTAGTCATGGAGGTCCTACCCTGCCTTCCGAACAGTCTTAAATAAATGCAGTGACTCATTTCTCACGGTTTTATCATGTTTACATTAAACATTTTGAATCGAATTAGCTTCAGTGACTTCTAAGTCTAACCGGTTCCATTTATTGACAGTTCTATAACAGTAAAAAGTAGATCTTAGAAGTTATAATGTAGAATGTTCCATAACGACTGACTTTTGCCTCCCCAGGTTAAGATATACTGAAGTTTGTACATACTATCTGAATACTGGAACACTTGATGATATACTAGATTAATTAGACTATGTAATGCGACAGGTAAACACTGAATGTGATATAACTATGACTTGAGATAGGAAAAGCATCTTCATCACCTTCAGGGGTTAAGTGCTGAATAATACACTAGTTTCTATAGCAGCTATCTTACCCTGTCAAAGTAGAAAGTACATAAATATATGTGTGTATGTATATAAGTAAGTACGTATGGGTATACAGGGTATGTGTAAGCTGGTCAGAATTGCATTTTACCTGTGTAAACTTCCATTAACCACATTATGAAATAACTTACCTCGAACACTGTTTAAGTAGGCCAGACGTAAATCTATGTATTTATGCATGTGAGTTAGATTAGCATATTATGAGCACTACAATCACCTTCTGTGGTTGATTGTTCAATAGATCACTGAACTATATGCTTAACAGAGTTCTAACCCTCTCCATGGAGGACAGAAGAAAATGTTTATATGTTGATTAGTATTGTAAATGATTGGCCACGTCTGTGGTAGAAAATAATAATACATGTTGTTATATGTTATTATAAAGTCCCTCCTTCCTCTTCTTTCCCCAAGTGTGGTTACTAAGGTCCGGTAGAGCGACGGTCTCGCTTCATGCAGGTCGGCGTTCAATCCCCGACCGGCCAAATGTTTGGACACCATTCCTTCTGCCCATCCCATCCCAAATCCTTATCCTGACCCCTTCCCAGTGCTATATAGTTGTAATGGCTTGGTGCTTTCTCCTCGTAGTTCTCTTTACTTCTCTCAGCCTTTCCTCGTAGCTCAATCCCCTCAGCTCAGGAAGTCTTTTGAGCTTAACTAGTTTCTCCTTGCTCTTTTTTATGTAAAGATTCCATGGTGGGGGATGCATATTCAAGAGTGTCTCACCGTTATGTATAAGAGCATGGAAAGACCCTTTGTTCAAGTTCCTGCAGGATGCACGGACATTGGTCAGTGTGCCATACGCAGCTGTTGTTATTCTGCTATTGTGGACTTCAGGCATCAGATATCGTGTTATGTCCTCTTCCTTCTTCCTTCATTCTTCCTTCCTTCACTGATTGTTTTGTCGTCGTAATGGCTTAAAGGCAACTTGCAAGCGATACTTGTTAGTGATACGGGGCTGTAGTTAATAGTTTCTGGCTTCTTTCTTTCTTGTAAATTGGTACCACGTTACCCATTTACCAGCAATCAGGAAGTTCTTCCGTTTCTAAAGAAGAATTAAATATTATGTCAGGTGGCCTGCGAAATGCTTCAGTTCCCACTTTTAGTCTCAATGGTGACATATTTTCTGGTCCAACAGCTTTTGTCACATCTAGTTCATGTAGTTGCTTCTGTTCCTCTTGTGTCACTGTTATTGCAATGAGGCTTTCCTTTAGAATTCCCATTCAGTCTGGGCTCTAAGCTCTATTGGCAAGGCAAATCAGGTCAAGACTTGAATATTTCCTGAAAGTTTTTGTTAAGTTCCTTACATACCTCCTCATCAGTTTCCGTGTGTCCTCCCTCACTTTTATCAAGTCATTCAGCTTTGTCATTCCCAGTCATCTTCCTCCTGATATGACTATTCAAAAATTTTAGCTCCACCTTAGCCTTGTATGCAATTTCATTATCGTAATGCTTCTCTGTCACTCGCCTAGTTTCTGAGTATCCGTTGCTGGCTTCTGTGTCTATATTGTGACTTCCTTCTGTTCTGTGTTCTCTATATTTCTTCCATGCTCTGTGTGTGTGTGTGTGTGTACTTATCTACTTGTGCTTGAGAGAACTGAGCTTTGGCTCTTTGGTCCCACCTCTCAAGTGTCAATTTACAGGTGTTCAGGTTCCTGAGCAACCCGTTCTCGCACTTTCGTATAGTCAATATTGTCTTATTAAATACGTGCATATGTGACATACTAAACATACTAGTTTACCTTGAAAAGCTTCATAGAAAACACCGACCTTACCTAACCTTCTTATTATGTTAAGATAAGCATCTTATTGCTTCGTAATTACAATTATTACTTAACCTATTATAGGTATAGGTTAAGTAATAATTGTAATTACGAAGCAATAAGATGCTTATCTTAACATACTAAGAAGGTTAGGTAAGGTCGGTGTTTTCTATGAAGCTTTTCAAGGTAAACTAGTATGTTTAGTATGTCACATATGCACGTATTTAATAAGTCAATATTGACTTAAGAAAGAGTGCGAGAACGGGTTGTTCTGAGCTTACTGAGCTCTTTCACATCTACATTTGAAACTTGAGTATGGAGTCAGCCTCAACCACATCACTTCCTAATTCATTTAATTTATTAACTACTGTGACACTGAAAACAAATCTAATGTATCTGTGGGTCTTTTGGGTTCTCAGCTTCTACCTTTGGTCCCTTGTGCGATGGTGTTGTTTTAGATTTAGCTACTCAGGACGAAATGTCCATGTAACACGGGCTATAATGAGCCCAAAATTGAGTTTGGTTATTTGCGTTACCCTTGTTACTGTGATATTTGGGTCAATGTTTTAAATGGAGGTGATGTTTCCTCCTTTTCTCCCGTTTCTTGTCGGCTTCTGGTGTAACGCACTGGTTTTAGTCTTTTTTTTTAATAACATTATCTTGGTGGCGGATGTAGATGCATAGTGTTCACTAGTGTGACTCATTCTTAAACTGCACTCTTTAATTATTGGGTTTATTACTTCCCAACAGCACTTGTAACCAATTCTGAGTCTGTGTATGGTTACTGAAATGTCTCTGGATATCTTTTTGCCAGGCTTGAAATAGTAGTACCCAGTGACTTGGTTGTACCACATCGCACTGGGTCTTCCTTCCGCTATTTTGGCTCTGTGACAACTTTTGATAGTTGTATTTTCTTCTTGATTTGCTCCTAAATCTGTTAAAAACTTGGAGGTATTTGAACCTGTACAACAGGTAGAGCAGTGGGAGTTTTTGCTAGTTAGTCTGCCTTTTCACTAACATCTATGCCAATGTGACTTGGTATCTACAATTTAGGGTCGTTGACAGCCCTAGATTGTGTGCTTCTTTTGCAATATGTAGAATTTTTGTGATAAGTTGTATACAATCTCTGTGCTGGCTGGATAACAATGACTGGAGCGAAGTTTTAGAGTCGGAATGAATGATGACATCATGTAAATTATTCTGAACTGTATAATTTATGGTCTCTTCCAGGGCATATCATTCTGTTTGCAATGTTGAGCACCCACTATTCATGCTCCAGTAAGCTTCATGGTTGTTAGTGCAAAGTGTTGTCCCAGCAGAACCTCTTTCTTGATCAACTGATCAATCTGTGAAGATGTGAGTGGTTATAGGTCTTAACATGGTTTCTATTTATTGTTTTATGATTGTTTTGAGCCTCTGCGGGTCACATGCTGATTTTTGTAACTGGTAATCCTCCAATGATTATCTTTAGACGCGATTCTTCCCATGGAGGAGGCTGCCGAAAGTGTTGATATGGTCTATCTTCCCTTTTGTTTTTAATGGTTCAGTTCAAGTCACTTTCTCTAGAATCCTGACCAGATTATCCGTCCATGCACTTGTTCTATATTGAAGGTTTCTGTAAAGCGATCTGTGTATGCTATCATTGATTGACAGTTTGGCGGTGATCCCAACAAGTTTTGCTGTTATGGTGGCTACTATTTGTTTGATCCTGTTTGTTAAGGCTGGTTAGTTGGTTTCCATTCTTAGATTCTCTCGACGCGTCCATATAAGTGCTCCCAGCATTGTTCTGAGAGCATCATTTTGTGACACTTGGTGTTTGTGCGAGTACCACCCATGTTAAATGCTCTGTTCTTATCTACCCTCTCAATCTCAATCTCCCTCTCAAGGTTATCCCAAGATAACCTAACCTTCCCCTAGGAATTTTGTATGTGGTGATCATGTCTCCACGAACTCTTGTGTCTTTCAGCAACGTAAGGTACAATTCACGCAGCCTTTCCACGTCACTCATTCTTCTTAGTTCTGGAACTAGTGTAGTTGCATACATTTGAACCTACGCCAACTTCTCTGTGTTTGTTTTAATGCGCATTTGGCGAGTGAGATTATATATCAATGTCATTTTGTTCTATTTTTTAATATGTGATGAACATCCTTATTAATATCTTTATTTAAATTCCTTAAGGTCGTGTCTCTAAATTTGTTATATCATTTGCGATGTAAATGTCTGAGTAACTGCATAGTCTAGGCAAATGAGATTTAAAATAGGCTTAACGTTGAGAAAAATAAGATTTATTCATTAAAATTCGAATGAAAAATTCTCAAGTATATGAATTTCATGAAGCATTTCACAGGTTTTTAATTTGCGCCCCGCCTGTGGCACGGCCCCCGTCAAGTGGCCCTGTCCACGTCAAGTGGCACGGCGCACGTCAAGTAGCACGGCGCACGTCAAGTGGCCCGGCCCACAATCAAGTGGCACAGCCCACGTCAAGTGGCCCGGCTCACGTCAAGTGGCCCGGCCCACGTCAAGTGGCCCGGCCCACGTCAAGTGGCCCGGCCCACGTCAAGTGGCCCGGCCCACGTCAAGTGGCCCGGCCCACGTCAAGTGGCCCGGCCCACTGAAGTGGGTAGTCCGTCTCCCGTCAAACACCCCGCAGGTGACAGTTTCCTGTTCGGCAGTGATTCTCTGCTGGAGTTCCTCTAGGAACTTAAAACAAGATGTGCAGACGTGTCTTATTCAAGGCCCTCATGCATATCGACACAGTATTGCTTGCGCGTTTGCTTGTCATTTGTCTTTAAGGCATGAACGAGTTGCAGCTTGTAGGGTGTCATTAGCAAGCGTGTCCTTGTGACACACCAAACTGTCGTTGGAGGAATCTGGGTTCCCAGACTTAATCTTTTTATGGACTTCCTGGGGCTTCACAAACATGTTTCCCGAACCCGCTCGACCATCAGTCCATATACTGGTGGTCGTCCAGATCCTTTTGTCCTGCACAGATAGTCTTCCTCATTGAATCTTTTGTGTTATGTCCTAATTTGCACTGAAGTTGGTGCATTTTTAGCAAGTTCTCTCGCAGATGCACGCAGAACAGTCTTGTTCGACTGTGTTCGAGTATACTCGAGCAACATTGCAAAACAAAATACCTTTTCATTTCCATTGAATGGCATTTCTGTAACTGAAAAAAATCATTTAACATAGAATCATGAGTTGTTTCTACACTTGCTGTTACAATTTCAGATCATTTATATGGGAATTGGTCAAGATTACGAAATTAAATTAAATTTTCTGAACCCCCTCTTAGTTATGTGGAGATAGTTATGTAGTGATTTCTACTCCTCACACTTCGTCTCTGTTTGTCTCCGGGACGCGAATGTTATTGGAGATACCCCCATAATTGCTCTCAGTTATGGGGGAATAATTGGGTTGTGATTTGATTTATATGTGTGCATGAAAATGTGAGTAGATGCGTTGCGTGCATGTATTCTGGAGTGTATGTATATGTGTTCTTGTTAGCTATTTCTTATATAGCGAGGCGGAACTACAATTTTAGCTGACAGGTCAAGTCCGTCTGGCCTTTGTTGCCAGCTTGAATGCATCTGGTGCCGGTACGTTCGTTGGAAGTCAAAGGATGCTCGGTAATTGTCGGTATCGTATTTCCCTGTGATATCTGTTGGCAGCCAGTATCTGTGTAGCATCTCTTGGCAGCCAGTATCTATGTAGTATCTGTTGGCAGGCTGTATTTGTGTAGTATCTGTTGGCAGCCAGTATCTGTGTTGTAATGAACCCTATCTGCTCTACTCTTTCTCTACACTCAATATACCAGCTTAACACTGCTACAGCTCAGTATGACCCCTCACTGAGCGACCGCGAATGTAAGCTGAAATAATAAATGAGGAGGAGACAACAGGAATAGGGTTTAATAATTTAAAACTAATAATTAAACTCATTAAAAATTGCCACCACCTCCCTAATCATTTGAATGTGTCTAAATTATTGTTTTCCCAGGAAGGAGGGGAATCAATAACCCTGAAACTCAAAGGGGCAAGTAATCTTGGAAAAATGCTTGGGAATTAAAAAAGGAAATCTTTTTTAACTGATGGGGGATTCAAGGGCGACTTTAATATTCAAAAAATGGAGGAGAACACGGAAACTTTCTAGCCCAACACATCAAAACTGCACATAAAAATTACAAAAGTAGATAATATATTAAAAAGGAGAATTAACTGAATACCACTGGAACAAATATATTCACCTTATTTAATTAAACAAGTAAATTAAAATCAAATTGAAAGGTCCTACTTTACTAACACATTCTAAGAGGCATATGACTGCAATACTGAATATACATGAAACTCAAGTGCACTATACCATACTACTGCAACCGGCCCAGAAGTTGATGGCTTGCCTCTACAGGTCAGGGAAACTTGTACCCCAGTAAACCCCCAAGACACACTGCCTTCAGTATTCTTAAACTACCCCTGGGAGACCTAAGGTTTTCCTCTGCTGGAGCTTGGCTCCGGCTGGGAGCACCAATTAATTCAAAGCAAAGCTGGAATATTCTGAGGCTGGGCCAATGGCATGGACAGGCCCAACCCTGGGGGACTCCGCCTCCACAGGCCTCCATGGTTTCAACCAATCACTGCAGAGTCTTACTGTTAGGCCAGCCAAAACTCTGGCTTAGCCCCATCTCTAGGCCTCCTTGGTGGCATAGGCCTGTCCTGAAAGTATGTTTTAATCCCGTAGAATCATGAACCGTTCCCACGCTACAACAGGAAACAACAGCCGTTTTATGGCTCCAGTCCCCTCACTCGAAGCTTGAGGACTACGGTAATGGCACTGAATTCGTCACTGGTCCTAAAACTGTCAAATGGTTAGTGGCGAAAGCAGGAGGAGAGGGGAGACGAACGAGGGAAGGGAAAAGGAAGGGGAAGGGGAAAAAGAGAAGGGGGAAGGAGCTATGGTCTGCCCATACCATTACAGTGTAGTATCTGTTGGCAGCTAGTATCTGTATAGCATCTGTTGGCAGCTAGTATCTGTGTAGTATTTGTTGGCAGCTAGTTTTTGTGTAGTATCTGTTGGCAGCCAGTATCTATGTAGTATCTGTTGGCAGCCAGTTTTTATGTAGTATCTGTTGGCCGCCAGTATTTGTGCAGTATCTGTTGGCAGCCAGTATCTATGTAGTATCTGTTGGCAGCCAGTTTTTGTGTAGTATCTGTTGGCAGCCAGTATCTATGTAGTATCTGTTGGCAGCCAGTTTTTGTGTAGTATCTGTTGGCAGCCAGTATCTATGTAGTATCTGTTGGCAGCCAGTTTTTGTGTAGTATCTGTTGGCAGCCAGTATCTGTGTAGTATCTGTGGGCAGCCAGTATTTGTGTAGTATCTGTGGGCAGCCAGTATTTGTGTAGTATCTGTTGGCAGCCAGTATCTGTGCTTTATCTGTTAGCAGCCAGTATCTGTCAAAGAAATACAGTGATTGAAATAATGAGAATGCAACTCAATTTACAGTGTATGATTTCACTGTAATCATACACTGTAATCATCACACTGTAATCATCACACTGTAATCATCACACTGTAATCATCACACTGTAATCAGAGTCCTAGGCATTAACACTAGAATATCTATTTGCTTCATGAGGAGAGGAGGAAGGGATAAGCTGTTTGAAAGCGTTCAGAATTGCTTAAGTACCCCTGAAGGCGTTATAAATTGTACCCCTGAAGGTGAAATAGAATTTGAATGAACTGGTACAATTACGGTGTTTGCATGGAAGCCCGGGTCAATTTCAGTCCGTGTGATGTGAGGAAATTGAAAACATATTTCAATTACAGTATCTGTAGCATAGGTTGGCATCCTGTGTTTTCGGTTTCTTTTGGATATGTCTGAAAAATCTTTTGACATGCAATGTGTGTGCGGAATTTGTCTGTGGCTGGTGTCCGTGAGATGTTTGTCTTTGGCGGTGTCCGAGAGGTGTTAGTCTGTCGCTGGTGTCCGTGTGATGTTTCTCTGTTGCTGGTGTCCGTGTGAAGTTTTTCTATGGCTGGTGTCCGTGTTATGTTTGTGGAAGGTGTCCGTGGCTACTGTCCGTGACTGGTGTCCATGTCTAGTGTCTATGCGATGTGTGTCCGTGTGATGTGTGTCAGTGGCTGGGGTCCGTGCGATGTGTGTCCGTGTAATGTATGTCCGTGGTTAGTGTCCGTGTGATGTGTGTCCGTGGTTAGTGTCCGTGTGATGTGTGTCCGTGGTTAGTGTCCGTGTGATGTCTGTCCGTGGCTAGTGTCCGTGTGTTGTGTGTCAGCGGCTTGTGTACGTGAGATGTGTGTTCGTGGCTAGTGTCCGTGTACTCACCGAGCTGTGCTTGCGGGGGTTGTAGTCTGGCTCTTTGGTCCCAACTCTCAATCAACTGGCGTACAAAGACTGCGTATTTCACGCAGTCTTTCCTCGTAACTCATGCCTCATATTTCTGGGACTAGCCTAGTGGCATACCTCTGAACTTTTTCAAGCTTCGTCTTGTGCTTGACATGCTGGGCCCGCATACTCCAGGATTGGTCTTACGTATGTGGTATACAAGGTTCTGAATGATTTCTTGCACAGATTTCTGATGGCAATTCTGATGTTAGACAACCTTGCATACGCCGCAGAAGTTATTCTTTTTATGTGGGCTTCAGGAGATAGGTTTGGTGTGATATCAACTCCTAGATCTTTCTCTCTGTCCGTTTCATGAAAAACTTCATCTCCCATTCTGTATCCTGTGTCTGGTCTCCTATTTCCACCGCTTAGTTACATTACCTTGCATTTACTCTGGTTGATCTTTAGTAGCCATTTGTTGGACCTTTCATTCAGTCTCTCCAGGTCATCTTGTAGCCTCATGCTATCTTCCTCCGTCTTAATCCTCTTCATAATTTTTGTCGCATCAGCAAACAGTGAGAGGAACGATTCTATACTCTCTGGAAGATCATTTACCTATATCAGAAACAGTCAACCCGTTCTCACACTTGCTTACTATAGGTCCAAGGACTGAACCCTGCGGGACTTCACTGGTGATGCCTCGCTAGGCCTCACCCCTCACATTGGCCTGCTGTCTTCTGTTACTTAGGTACTCCCTTATCCAATGGAGTTCCTTCCCTTTCACTCCTGTCTGCATCTCCAGATTTTGCATTTGTCTCTTGTTTGGAACTGTGTCAAAGGCTTTCTGGCAATCCAAAAATATGCAGTCTGCCCACCCCTCTCTTTCTTGCCTGATCGTAGAATTCAATTAATTCTGTGAAGCAGGACTTGCCATCTCTGAACCCATATTGATGTTGTGTAACATAGTTCTTTCGCTCCAGATATTCCACCAGTTTTATTCCCACAATCTTCTCCATCAACTTGCATGGTATGCAAGTTAGGGACACTGGCCTGTAATTCAGTGTCTCCTGTCTATTCCTCTTTCTTGTATATCGGGACTACATTTACTGTCTTCCAAATTTTTGGTTGTTCACCGGTTACCAGTGATTTGTTATATACCATTGAGAGTGGCAGGCACAGGGCTTTTGCTCTTTCCTTTAGTATCCAGTATTTAGTATCATAGGGTGTGTGTGCCAGTGACTTGTGTGAGTGGTTAGTGTCCGTGTGATGTGTGTCAGTGGTGGGTGTGGGGTATTTAAGCATTTCAAAGGATTTGTTATATATAGATGTTTGTTTATTTAAAAGGGTTAATTTTTCAAATGAATGTTTATGTATTTCCATAACTTGGGCTATTAGTTGCGAAACTACACTTATAAACGTAAAGATCTGGTATCTGATGAACTATTAAAAAATATCTGTTCAGGTCCGTAGAGATTAACACTGCAGCGTGGATTAAAATTCTGAACAAAATTTGGTCTAAAAATGGTAATTGCCAAAATTTGGTCTTCAAATGATCTCTGTTAAATTTCGATCTTCAACTGGTCGCTGACTAATTTTGGTCTTAACCTAAACTCTGAAGAAATTCGGTCTTAAACTCTTAAGAACTCAGCGGGGATTAAAACTCTGAAAACTTTCGGTTTTATATCTGGTCTCTTTCACATTTCGGTCTTAAAATGGTCTCTGAAATTATTTCCGTCTTTCACTGGACTCTGAAGAAATTTGTTGTTAAACGAATGAAACAACAGTAAATGGATATAAAACTAAAAGTTACTGTTAAGATGTCTATTTTTCTTAACTAAAGTTTTATGACAATATTCTCTGAAAATGGTCTTGTGAAAAATATCTCTCTTTAAACTACAAAAAAATATTTTCGGTCTTAAATGGGTGTGACAAAGCAGTAACTGTAACTGACAAATTATACCTAAAATAGGTGACAGGTCAGCAGTCATTTTCTAGGCAGGACCTTGGGACCTCACTCAGAGTGACAAGTCAGCAGTCATTCCGCCCCCCCCAAAAAAAAAGAAATATGACCGCTAAGCTATCAACCCTACTACTGCTAATTTTCCGTGATAGTTGCGGGTGTCCATCACCAGTGTCCGTGTGATGTGTGTCAGCGGCTTGTGTCCGTGGCTGGTGTCCGTATGATGTGTGATAGTGGCTTGTGTCCGTGTGATGTCTGTCCGTAGCTAGTGTCCGTGTGATGTATGTCCTTGGTTAGTGTCCGTACGTGTGATGTGTGTCCTTGGCTAGTGTTCGTGTGATGTGTGTCCGTGGCTAGTGTTCGTGTGATGTGTGTCCGTGGCTAGTGTTCGTGTGATGTGTGTCCGTGGCTAGTGTTCGTGTGATGTGTGTCCGTGGCTAGTGTTCGTGTGATGTGTGTCCGTTGCAGATGTCCGTAGCAAATGTCTGTGTGATGTGTGTCCGTGTGATATATGTCCGTGGTAGATGTCCGTAGTTAGTGTCCGTAGTTATTGTCCGTGTGATGTGTGTTCGTGTGACGTGGGTCCATTGCTGGTGCCTGTAGCTGGTGTCTGTGGCTGGTGTCCGTGTGATGTGTCAGTGGCGGGGGTCCGTGGCTAGTGTCCATGTAATGTATGTCAATGGCTGGTGACCGTGTAATGGGTGTCCGTGGCTGGTATTCATGGCTGGTGTCCGTTGCTACTGTTCGTTTGACTTTATCCTGCCTCCTGGTTCTGTCCTGAAATAAAGATTGTTAAGGTCGATCCCGGTCTTTGTATACAGAGCACGACGCCATTAACAAGTAAGCGGAAGGCGGGGTGGGGAGGGAATTTACATATTGATTTGGGCAGTGTTGAAGTAATGGACCAGATTGTGGAGGGGGAGGGAGAGATGTAGGTGGGTGATGGTGGGTGAGGGTGAGATGTTGGTGGGTACTCACCTAGTTGTGCTTGCGGGGGTTGAGCTTTGGCTCTTTGGTCCCGCCTCTCAACTGTCAATCAACTGGTGTACAGATTGCTGAGCCTACTGGGCTCTATCGTATCTACATTTGAAACTGTGTATGGAGTCAGCCTCCACCACATCACTTCCTAGTGCATTCCATTTATTAACTACTCTGACACTGAAAAAATTCTTTCTAACGTGTCTGTGGCACATCTGGTACTAAATTTCCACCTGTGTCCCCTTGTTTCGGTTCCCACCCGTGCTGAAGAGTTTGTATTTGTCCACCCTGTCAATTCCCCTGAGAATTTTGTAGATGGTTATCATATCTCCCCTTACTCATCTGTTTTCCAGGGACGTGAGGTTCAGCTCCTTTAGCCTTTCCTCGTAGCTCATTCCTCTCAGTTCCGGGACGAGCCTGGTGGCATACCGCTGAATCTTCTCAAGCTTTGTCTTGTGTTTAACTAGGTATGCACTCCAGGCTGGAGCTGCACACTCCAGGATTGGTCTTACATAAGTGGTATACAGGGTTCTGAAAGATTCCTTACACAAGTTTCTAAAGGCAGTTCTTATGTTGGCCAGTCTAGCATATGCCGCTGATGATATTCTTTTGATGTGGGCCTCTGGGGACAGGTTCGGTGTGATATCAACCCCCAGGTCTTTCTCTCTATTTGACTCTTGCAGGATTTCCCCTCCCAGATGATACCTTGTGTTCAGCCTCCTGCTCCCTTCACCTAATTTCATCACCTTACACTTTCCTGAGTTGAACTTTAGCAGCCATTTTCTAGACCATTCCTCCAGTTTATCCAGGTCATCCTGTAGTCTCTGTCTATCTTCATCCGTCTTGATTCTTCTCATAATTTTTGCATCATCAGCAAACATTGTGAGGAGTGAGTCTATACCCTCCGGAAGATCGTTTACATATATTAGAAACAGGATGGGTCCAAGTATGGGTCCAAGCCCAAGATGGGTCCCTGTGGGACTCCGCTGGTGACATCTTCGTACTCTGATGTCTCCCCCCCCCCCTCACCGTTACTCGCTGTTTCCTGTTGCTTAAGTACTCCCTTACCCACTGGAGCACCTTCCCTTTTACTCCTGCCTGTTGCTTCAAAATTTTTAACAGCCTTTTATGGGGTACTGTGTCAAAGGCTTTCTGGCAGTCCAGAAAAATGCAGTCGGCCTACCCTTCTCTTTCCTGCCTTATTTTTGTTGCATGGTCATAAAATTCTATTAAAAATGTGAGGCACGATTTACCATCCCTCAACCCATGTTAGTGGTGCGTTACAAAGTTATTTCCCTCCAGATGCTCTACGAGCCTTTTCCTCACGATCTTCTCCATTGCCTTGCATGGTATACAAGTTAAGGAAACTGGCCTGTAGTTCAGTGCCTCTTGCCTGTCACCCTTCTTGTATATTGCGACCACGTTAGCTGTCTTCCAACTTTCTGGTAAGTCTCCTGTTTCCAGTGACCTGTTATACACCATAGAGAGTGGCACACTTAGTGCTTCTGCACCTTCCTTTAGTATCCATGGTGAGATTCTGTCAGGCCCAACAGCCTTTGTCACATCCAGCTCCAGCAGACACCTTTTGACCTCATCACTGGTGAGGTCAAATTAATCTAAGGTTGTTTGGTTTGCCGCCTCCTCATTTAGTGCAGGGGCTTCTCCTTGTTCTATTGTGAAGACCTCCTGGAATCTCTTGTTGAGTTGTTCACACACCTCCTTGTCATTCTCTGTGTATCTGTTCTCCCCTTTTCGCAGCTTATCACTTGTTCCTTCACTGCTATTTTCTTCCTGATGTGGCTGTGGAGCAGCTTTGGTTGGGTCTTGGCTTTACTCGCGATGTCATTTTCAAACTGTCTCTCTGCTTCCCTCCTCACTCTAAAGTACTCATTTCTGGCCCTCTGGTATCTCTCCCTGCTCTCTGGTGTTCTGTTATTTCTGTAGTTTCTCCATGTTCCTTTACTCAGTTGCTTCGCTACCTTGCATTCCTGGTTGAACCATGGGTTTTTCTGTTTTTTTTCGTTTTTCTCCTTTTGGACAAGAATAAACCTGTCTTTAGCTTCCTGGCACTTCTGGGTGACAAAATCCATCATGTCCTGCACATTCTTGCCTCTAAGTTCTGTTTCCCATGGCATTCCCCTGAGGAAGTTCCTCATCTCGTCATATTTTCCTCTTCGGTAATTCAGTCTTTTTCCCTCCGATCCCATCCTTGGATAGGTTATCCCTACCTCCACCAAGTACTCAAAGGTCAGTACACTGTGGTCACTCATTCCTTTGGGGGGCTTCAACTTTGTCTTCCCATATTTCTGACTCATTCAGGGTGAATATCAAGTCGAGTCTAGCTGGTTCATCATTGCCTCTCACTCTTGTGGGTTCCTTGACTTGCTGGCTCAGAAAATTCCTTGTTGCCACTTCCAAGAGTTTAGCTCTCCACGTATCTGCACCACCATGTGGGTCCTCATTCTTCCAGTCTATATTTCCATGGTTGAAATCGCCCATGATTAAGAGTCTGGAGCCATTCCTGCAGGCAACTGAAGCTGCTCTCTCTATTATATAAATGGTAGCCATGTTGTTCCTATCAAACTCCTGTCTAGGTCTTCTGTCATTTAGGGGAGGGTTGTAAATGACTGCCACTATTATCTTAGGTCCACCCATTGTTATAGTTCCTGTTATGTAATCTCTGAATCCGTCACAGCCCGGAATTTCCATCTCATCAAAACTCCAGTCCTTCCTTATCAGCAGGGCCACTCCTCCACCTCCTCTCCCTTCCCTCTCTTTCCTTACTATATAGTAGTCCTTTGGAAACACAGCATCTGTTATGACTCCTGACAATTTTGTTTCTGTTAGTCCTATTACATCAGGGTTTTCTTCTTGCGCCCTTTCTGCCAGTTGACTTGCTTTATTGGTAATCCCATCAATGTTTGAGTACATTACCGTGAAGCTCACTTTCTTATATCCAATTTAACCCTCACTCCCCACAAGTGTAGGAAGTTGTTCCATGGTCATTGCTACTTGGGTAGGCTCATCCTCCTGTGATGTAGTTGCCAGGGATTCAGGGGGAGTTGGAGTGAGGGATGGAGGGCTTAGTTCTTCCTCAGGCCTGCTTGGAGCAGGAAGAAATCCTGGGGGTGAGGGGAGGCAGAGATTGCTTGGGGAGAGGGCACGCCCTCCTGCGGTGTAGTTGACAGGGGTTTTGGGGGGGGGGGGTTAGAGAGCTTTTTTCTTGCTCAGGCCTCCTTGGGGCAGGAAGAAGACCAGGAGCTGTGAAAGCAGGGGATACTTGGGGTAAGGGGAGGGGGAGGATTTGGATTTCATGATGGGCATTGTGCAGGGGCAAGGAAGGGTTTGTGCTGGGGGATAGGGGGGCCCTATTGGATGGCGGACTAGGGTGTTGCATTCCCCCCTGGGGTTCCTGGGTTGCTGGATTGGGGTTCCCCACTCCCCTCTGGGATTGCTGGGTTGGAGGCTGAGGTTCCCTGGCTCTCTTCCCTCTCCTTGCGCCTTTTCCTTGCATCTGCTGCCCTTACTATCTCGTCTCTGGTCATGTCTCTCTGAACATATACCTCTTCGTAGTTCCTTGCATACCTCAGTTTGCTCTTCTTTACTACGATGTCCTCTTTGATATCCTCGCACTTGAATACTACCTTGATCAATCTCTTTTTGTCTCTGTTGTACTGGCCAATCCGGAAAAACTGTTCTATGTCTCGTTCAGCCCCTTCCATTCCTATCTCCTTTAATATCCCTGCCACTGCAGCTTTGTCTTTAGTACTCGATTCCTCCCTTGTGGAGCCCTCTTGTTCCTTCACACCTACCACTACTACAGCTCTTTTCCTTTCCATTAGCTGGCTTGTGCATCTAGCTGCCTCCTGTGAGGTTACTGCTTTCATTACAACTTCCTTGACTGTGGTCATTGCTCCTGGGCTCTTGAGCATTTCAGCAAAGGTTGGGCCAATTGTTGCGGTCCCTGCCATTGCTACATCTCCTGGCACCTGGGGATTGGTCCCCTGGGCCAGAGTCTGAGGAGGGTCTGTTTTTAGGCTTTTTATCTCCTCTTGTGCTGCACTTAGTTCTATCTGCAGCTTACATATAGTTTCCCTCAGGTCCTTCAATTCCCCACTGACTTCCTTCCATGCCTTAGCAATCATCTCCATGAATGACTCGTCCAGAATTATATATTATTTTATTAGCATATAAACTAGAGCCAGATTTCCCCACAATGGGGGCGGTTAAATGGGTTGACCGTCCCCATTGTGGCACTCCCTCCCTCCCCCCCCCCCTGCGTTGACCAGGCTCCACACCTGGTCAACGCAGTTATATTCGTAATTTTAAATACGTATTATGCCTAATGCTTACTAAACTCGAGGAAAATATTAACCACAATACAATTTCAAAATTATTCGTAATCATATGTTATTTGTAAACAGAGAGGTTTATTTATCGTAAAAGAATTAAATTATAAAGTGTGTTCTATTGAAAATTATCAACCACAACAGTAGTGGATATTTTCCCACATCCTTTTCCAGACCATTACCTTAAACAGACCATTACATTCACCAGACCGTTACCTTTACCAGACCGTTACCTTTACCAGACCGTTACATTCACCAGAACGTTACCTTTACCAGACCGTTACATTCACCAGACCGTTACCTTCACCAGAATGTTACATTCACCAGACCGTTACCTTCACCAGACCGTTACATTCACCAGACCGTTACATTTACCAGACCGTTACCTTAAACAGACCGTTACATTCACCAGACCGTTACATTCACCAGACCGTTACATTCACCAGACCGTTACCTTCACCAGACCGTTACATTTACCAGACCGTTACATTCACCAGACCGTTACCTTCACCAGACCGTTACATTTACCAGACCGTTACCTTCACCAGACCGTTACATTTACCAGACCGTTACATTCACCAGACCGTTACATTCACCAGACCGTTACATTCACCAGACCATTACATTCACCAGACCGTTACATTCACCAGACCGTTACCTTCACCAGACCGTTACGTTCACCAGACCGTTACCTTCACCAGACTGTTACATTCACCAGACCGTTACATTCACCAGACCGTTACCTTCACCAGACCGTTACATTCACCAGACCGTTACCTTCACCAGACCGTTACATTTACCAGACCGTTACATTCACCAGACCGTTACCTTCACCAGACCGTTACATTCACCAGATCGTTACCTTAAACAGACCGTTACATTCATTAGACCGTTACCTTCACCAGACCGTTACATTCATTAGACCGTTACCTTCACCAGACCGTTACATTCACCAGACCGTTACATTCACCAGACCGTTACCTTCACCAGACCGTTACCTTCACCAGACCGTTACCTTTACCAGACCGTTACATTCACCAGACCGTTACCTTCCCCAGACCGTTACCTTCACCAGACCGTTACATTCACCAGACCGTTACATTCACCAGACCGTTACCTTCACCAGACCGTTACATTCACCAGACCGTTACATTCACCAGACCGTTACATTCACCTGACCGTTACCTTCACCAGACCGTTACCTTCACCAGACCGTTACCTTCACCAGACCGTTACCTTTACCAGACCGTTACATTCACCAGACCGTTACCTTCCCCAGACCGTTACCTTCACCAGACCGTTACCTTCACCAGACCGTTACCTTCACCAGACCGTTACCTTCACCAGACCGTTACATTCACCAGACCGTTACCTTCACCAGACCGTTACCTTCACCAGACCGTTACCTTTACCTGACCGTTACATTCACCAGACCGTTACATTCACCAGACCGTTACCTTTACCAGACCGTTACATTCACCAGACCGTTACATTCATCAGACCGTTACATTCACCAGACCGTTACCTTCACCAGACCGTTACCTTCACCAGACCGTTACATTCACCAGACCGTTACATTCACCAGACCGTTACATTCACCAGACCGTTACCTTCACCAGACCGTTACCTTCACCAGACCGTTACCTTTAGCAGACCGTTACATTCACCAGACCGTTACCTTCCCCAGACCGTTACCTTCACCAGACCGTTACATTCACCAGACCGTTACATTCACCAGACCGTTACCTTCACCAGACCGTTACATTCACCAGACCGTTACATTCACCAGACCGTTACATTCACCTGACCGTTACTTTCACCAGACCGTTACATTCACCAGACCGTTACATTCACCAGACCGTTACATTTACCAGACCGTTACCTTCACCAGACCGTTACATTCACCAGACCGTTACCTTCACCAGACCGTTACCTTCACCAGACCGTTACCTTCACCAGACCGTTACCTTCACCAGACCGTTACATTTACCAGACCGTTACATTCACCAGACCGTTACCTTCACCAGACCGTTACATTCACCAGACCGTTACATTCACCAGACCATTACATTCACCAGACCGTTACATTCACCAGACCGTTACCTTAAACAGACCGTTACCTTCACCAGACCGTTACATTCATTAGACCGTTACCTTCACCAGACCGTTACATTCATCAGACCGTTACACTTACCAGACCGTTACATTCACCAGACCGTTACATTCACCAGACCGTTACCTTAAACAGACCGTTACCTTAAACAGACCGTTACCTTTACCAGACCGTTACATTCACCAGACCGTTACCTTCACCAGACAGTTACATTCACCAGACCGTTACCTTCACCAGACCGTTACATTTACCAGACCGTTACATTCACCAGACCGTTACCTTCACCAGACCGTTACATTCACCAGACCGTTACCTTAAACAGACCGTTACATTCATTAGACCGTTACCTTCACCAGACCGTTACATTCACCAGACCGTTACATTCACCAGACCGTTACCTTCACCAGACCGTTACCTTCACCAGACCGTTACCTTTAGCAGACCGTTACATTCACCAGACCGTTACCTTCCCCAGACCGTTACCTTCACCAGACCGTTACATTCACCAGACCGTTACATTCACCAGACCGTTACCTTCACCAGACCGTTACATTCACCAGACCGTTACATTCACCAGACCGTTACATTCACCTGACCGTTACTTTCACCAGACCGTTACATTCACCAGACCGTTACATTCACCAGACCGTTACATTTACCAGACCGTTACCTTCACCAGACCGTTACATTCACCAGACCGTTACCTTCACCAGACCGTTACCTTCACCAGACCGTTACCTTCACCAGACCGTTACCTTCACCAGACCGTTACATTTACCAGACCGTTACATTCACCAGACCGTTACCTTCACCAGACCGTTACATTCACCAGACCGTTACATTCACCAGACCATTACATTCACCAGACCGTTACATTCACCAGACCGTTACCTTAAACAGACCGTTACCTTCACCAGACCGTTACATTCATTAGACCATTACCTTCACCAGACCGTTACATTCATCAGACCGTTACACTTACCAGACCGTTACATTCACCAGACCGTTACATTCACCAGACCGTTACCTTAAACAGACCTTTACCTTAAACAGACCGTTACCTTTACCAGACCGTTACATTCACCAGACCGTTACCTTCACCAGACAGTTACATTCACCAGACCGTTACCTTCACCAGACCGTTACATTTACCAGACCGTTACATTCACCAGACCGTTACCTTCACCAGACCGTTACATTCACCAGACCGTTACCTTAAACAGACCGTTACATTCATTAGACCGTTACCTTCACCAGACCGTTACATTCACCAGACCGTTACATTCACCAGACCGTTACATTCACCAGACCGTTACCTTCACCAGACTGTTACATTCACCAGACCGTTACATTCACCAGACCGTTACCTTCACCAGACCGTTACATTCACCAGACCGTTACCTTCACCAGACCGTTACATTTACCAGACCGTTACATTCACCAGACCGTTACCTTCACCAGACCGTTACATTCACCAGACCGTTACCTTCACCAGACCGTTACATTCACCAGACCGTTACATTCACCAGACCGTTACCTTAAACAGACCGTTACATTCATTAGACCGTTACATTCATTAGACCGTTACATTCATTAGACCGTTACATTCACCAGACCGTTACATTCACCAGACCGTTACATTTACCAGACCGTTACCCTAAACAGACCGTTACCTTAAACAGACCGTTACATTCATTAGACCGTTACCTTCACCAGACCGTTACATTCACCAGACCGTTACATTCACCAGACCGTTACATTCACCAGACCGTAACATTTACCAGACCGTTACATTTACCAGACCGTTACCTTAAACAGACCGTTACATTCATTAGACCGTTACATTCACCAGACCGTTACCTTCACCAGACCGTTACCTTCACCACACCGTTACATTCACCAGACCGTTACCTTTACCAGACCGTTACATTCACCAGACCGTTACATTTACCAGACCGTTACCTTCACCAGACCGTTACCTTTACCAGACCGTTACATTCACCAGACCGTTACCTTTACCAGACCGTTACATTCACCAGACCGTTACATTCACCAGACCGTTACCTTCACCAGACCGTTACCTTCACCAGACCGTTACATTCACCAGACCGTTACCTTTACCAGACCGTTACATTCACCAGACCGTTACCTTTACCAGACCGTTACATTCACCAGACAGTTACCTTCCCCAGACCGTTACCTTCACCAGACCGTTACCTTCACCAGACCGTTACCTTCGCCAGACCGTTACATTCACCAGACCGTTACCTTCCCCAGACCGATACATTCACCAGACCGTTACCTTCACCAGACCGTTACATTCACCAGACCGTTACCTTCACCAGACCGTTACATTCACCAGACCGTTACATTCACCAGACCGTTACATTCACCAGACCGTTACCTTCACCAGACCGTTACCTTCACCAGACCGTTACCTATGCCAGACCGTTACATTCACCAGACCGTTACCTTCCCCAGACCGTTACCTTCACCAGACCGTTACC
Source organism: Procambarus clarkii (assembly GCF_040958095.1). Classification (NCBI taxonomy): domain Eukaryota; kingdom Metazoa; phylum Arthropoda; class Malacostraca; order Decapoda; family Cambaridae; genus Procambarus; species Procambarus clarkii. Next base: position 3,313,042 of record NC_091198.1, on the reverse strand, counting down.
TTCACCAGACCGTTACCTTCACCAGACTGTTACCTTCACCAGACCGTTACATTCACCAGACCGTTACCTTCACCAGACCGTTACCTTCACCAGACCGTTACCTTTACCTGACCGTTACATTCACCAGACCGTTACATTCACCAGACCGTTACCTTTACCAGACCGTTACATTCACCAGACCGTTACATTCATCAGACCGTTACATTCACCAGACCGTTACCTTCACCAGACCGTTACCTTCACCAGACCGTTACATTCACCAGACCGTTACATTCACCAGACCGTTACATTCACCAGACCGTTACCTTCACCAGACCGTTACCTTCACCAGACCGTTACCTTTACCAGACCGTTACATTCACCAGACCGTTACCTTCCCCAGACCGTTACCTTCACCAGACCGTTACCTTCACCAGACCGTTACATTCACCAGACCGTTACATTCACCAGACCGTTACATTCACCTGACCGTTACCTTCACCAGACCGTTACCTTCACCAGACCGTTACCTTCACCAGACCGTTACCTTTACCAGACCGTTACATTCACCAGACCGTTACCTTCCCCAGACCGTTACCTTCACCAGACCGTTACATTTACCAGACCGTTACATTCACCAGACCGTTACCTTCACCAGACCGTTACATTCACCAGACCGTTACCTTAAACAGACCGTTACATTCATTAGACCGTTACCTTCACCAGACCGTTACATTCACCAGACCGTTACATTCACCAGACCGTTACATTCACCAGACCGTTACCTTCACCAGACTGTTACATTCACCAGACCGTTACATTCACCAGACCGTTACCTTCACCAGACCGTTACATTCACCAGACCGTTACCTTCACCAGACCGTTACATTTACCAGACCGTTACATTCACCAGACCGTTACCTTCACCAGACCGTTACATTCACCAGACCGTTACCTTCACCAGACCGTTACATTCACCAGACCGTTACATTCACCAGACCGTTACCTTAAACAGACCGTTACATTCATTAGACCGTTACATTCATTAGACCGTTACATTCATTAGACCGTTACATTCACCAGACCGTTACATTCACCAGACCGTTACATTTACCAGACCGTTACCCTAAACAGACCGTTACCTTAAACAGACCGTTACATTCATTAGACCGTTACCTTCACCAGACCGTTACATTCACCAGACCGTTACATTCACCAGACCGTTACATTCACCAGACCGTAACATTTACCAGACCGTTACATTTACCAGACCGTTACCTTAAACAGACCGTTACATTCATTAGACCGTAACATTCACCAGACCGTTACCTTCACCAGACCGTTACCTTCACCAGACCGTTACATTCACCAGACCGTTACCTTTACCAGACCGTTACATTCACCAGACCGTTACATTTACCAGACCGTTACCTTCACCAGACCGTTACCTTTACCAGACCGTTACATTCACCAGACCGTTACCTTTACCAGACCGTTACATTCACCAGACCGTTACATTCACCAGACCGTTACCTTCACCAGACCGTTACCTTCACCAGACCGTTACATTCACCAGACCGTTACCTTTACCAGACCGTTACATTCACCAGACCATTACCTTTACCAGACCGTTACATTCACCAGACAGTTACCTTCCCCAGACCGTTACCTTCACCAGACCGTTACCTTCACCAGACCGTTACCTTCACCAGACCGTTACCTTCACCAGACCGTTACATTCACCAGACCGTTACCTTCACCAGACCGTTACCTTCACCAGACCGTTACCTTCACCAGACCGTTACATTCACCAGACCGTTACCTTCCCCAGACCGTTACATTCACCAGACCGTTACCTTCACCAGACCATTACATTCACCAGACCGTTACCTTCACCAGACCGTTACCTTCACCAGACCGTTACCTTTACCAGACCGTTACATTCACCAGACCGTTACCTTAAACAGACCGTTACATTCATTAGACCGTTACATTTATTAGACCGTTACATTCATTAGACCGTTACATTCACCAGACCGTTACATTCACCAGACCGTTACATTTACCAGACCGTTACCCTAAACAGACCGTTACCTTAAACAGACCGTTACATTCATTAGACCGTTACCTTCACCAGACCGTTACATTCACCAGACCGTTACATTCACCAGACCGTTACATTCACCAGACCGTTACATTCACCAGACCGTTACATTTACCAGACCGATACATTTACCAGACCGTTACCTTAAACAGACCGTTACATTCATTAGACCGTTACATTCACCAGACCGTTACCTTCACCAGACCGTTACATTCACCAGACCGTTACATTCACCAGACCGTTACCTTCACCAGACCGTTACATTTACCAGACCGTTACATTCACCAGACCGTTACCTTCACCAGACCGTTAGATTTACCAGACCGTTACCTTCACCAGACCGTTACATTTACCAGACCGTTACATTCACCAGACCGTTACCTTCACCAGACCGTTACATTCACCAGACCGTTACATTCACCAGACCATTACATTCACCAGACCGTTACATTCACCAGACCGTTACCTTAAACAGACCGTTACCTTCACCAGACCGTTACATTCATTAGACCGTTACCTTCACCAGACCGTTACATTCATCAGACCGTTACACTTACCAGACCGTTACATTCACCAGACCGTTACATTCACCAGACCGTTACCTTAAACAGACCGTTACCTTAAACAGACCGTTACCTTTACCAGACCGTTACATTCACCAGACCGTTACCTTCACCAGACCGTTACATTCACCAGACCGTTACCTTCACCAGACCGTTACATTTACCAGACCGTTACATTCACCAGACCGTTACCTTCACCAGACCGTTACATTCACCAGACCGTTACCTTAAACAGACCGTTACATTCATTAGACCGTTACCTTCACCAGACCGTTACATTCACCAGACAGTTACATTCACCAGACCGTTACATTCACCAGACCGTTACCTTCACCAGACTGTTACATTCACCAGACCGTTACATTCACCAGACCGTTACCTTCACCAGACCGTTACATTCACCAGACCGTTACCTTCACCAGACCGTTACATTTACCAGACCGTTACATTCACCAGACCGTTACCTTCACCAGACCGTTACATTCACCAGACCGTTACCTTCACCAGACCGTTACATTCACCAGACCATTACATTCACCAGACCGTTACCTTAAACAGACCGTTACATTCATTAGACCGTTACATTCATTAGACCGTTACATTCATTAGACCGTTACATTCACCAGACCGTTACATTCACCAGACCGTTACATTTACCAGACCGTTACCCTAAACAGACCGTTACCTTAAACAGACCGTTACATTCATTAGACCGTTACCTTCACCAGACCGTTACATTCACCAGACCGTTACATTCACCAGACCGTTACATTCACCAGACCGTAACATTTACCAGACCGTTACATTTACCAGACCGTTACCTTAAACAGACCGTTACATTCATTAGACCGTTACATTCACCAGACCGTTACCTTCACCAGACCGTTACCTTCACCAGACCGTTACCTTTACCAGACCGTTACATTCACCAGACCGTTACATTCACCAGACCGTTACCTTCACCAGACCGTTACCTTCACCAGACCGTTACATTCACCAGACCGTTACCTTTACCAGACCGTTACATTCACCAGACCGTTACCTTTACCAGACAGTTACATTCACCAGACAGTTACCTTCCCCAGACCGTTACCTTCACCAGACCGTTACCTTCACCAGACCGTTACCTTCACCAGACCGTTACCTTCACCAGACCGTTACCTTCACCAGACCGTTACCTTCACCAGACCGTTACATTCACCAGACCGTTACCTTCCCCAGACCGATACATTCACCAGACCGTTACCTTCACCAGACCGTTACATTCACCAGACCGTTACCTTCACCAGACCGTTACATTCACCAGACCGTTACATTCACCAGACCGTTACATTCACCAGACCGTTACCTTCACCAGACCGTTACCTTCACCAGACCGTTACCTTTACCAGACCGTTACATTCACCAGACCGTTACCTTCCCCAGACCGTTACCTTCACCAGACCGTTACCTTCACCAGACCGTTACCTTCACCAGACCGTTACCTTCACCAGACCGTTACATTCACCAGACCGTTACCTTCACCAGACCGTTACCTTCACCAGACCGTTACCTTTACCTGACCGTTACATTCACCAGACCGTTACCTTTACCAGACCGTTACATTCACCAGACCGTTACATTCATCAGACCGTTACATTCACCAGACCGTTACCTTCACCAGACCGTTACCTTCACCAGACCGTTACATTCACCAGACCGTTACATTCACCAGACCGTTACATTCACCAGACCGTTACCTTCACCAGACCGTTACCTTCACCAGACCGTTACCTTTACCAGACCGTTACATTCACCAGACCGTTACCTTCCCCAGACCGTTACCTTCACCAGACCGTTACATTCACCAGACCGTTACCTTCACCAGACCGTTACATTCACCAGACCGTTACATTCACCAGACCGTTACATTCACCTGACCGTTACCTTCACCAGACCGTTACCTTCACCAGACCGTTACCTTCACCAGACCGTTACCTTTACCAGACCGTTACATTCACCAGACCGTTACCTTCCCCAGACCGTTACCTTCACCAGACCGTTACCTTCACCAGACCGTTACCTTCACCAGACCGTAACCTTCACCAGACCGTTACATTCACCAGACCGTTACCTTCACCAGACCGTTACCTTCACCAGACCGTTACCTTTACCTGACCGTTACATTCACCAGACCGTTACATTCACCAGACCGTTACCTTTACCAGACCGTTACATTCACCAGACCGTTACATTCATCAGACCGTTACATTCACCAGACCGTTACCTTCACCAGACCGTTACCTTCACCAGACCGTTACATTCACCAGACCGTTACATTCACCAGACCGTTACCTTCACCAGACCGTTACCTTCACCAGACCGTTACCTTTAGCAGACCGTTACATTCACCAGACCGTTACCTTCCCCAGACCGTTACCTTCACCAGACCGTTACATTCACCAGACCGTTACATTCACCAGACCGTTACCTTCACCAGACCGTTACATTCACCAGACCGTTACATTCACCAGACCGTTACATTCACCTGACCGTTACTTATACCAGACCGTTACATTCACCAGACCGTTACATTCACCAGACCGTTACATTTACCAGACCGTTACCTTCACCAGACCGTTACATTCACCAGACCGTTACCTTCACCAGACCGTTACCTTCACCAGACCGTTACCTTCACCAGACCGTTACCTTCACCAGACCGTTACATTTACCAGACCGTTACATTCACCAGACCGTTACATTCACCAGACCGTTACATTCACCAGACCGTTACATTCACCAGACCATTACATTCACCAGACCGTTACCTTAAACAGACCGTTACCTTCACCAGACCGTTACATTCATTAGACCGTTACCTTCACCAGACCGTTACATTCATCAGACCGTTACACTTACCAGACCGTTACATTCACCAGACCGTTACATTCACCAGACCGTTACCTTAAACAGACCGTTACATTCACCAGACCGTTACCTTCACCAGACCGTTACATTTACCAGACCGTTACATTCACCAGACCGTTACCTTCACCAGACCGTTACATTCACCAGACCGTTACCTTAAACAGACCGTTACATTCATTAGACCGTTACCTTCACCAGACCGTTACATTCACCAGACCGTTACAGTCACCAGACCGTTACATTCACCAGACCGTTACCTTCACCAGACTATTACATTCACCAGACCGTTACATTCACCAGACCGTTACCTTCACCAGACCGTTACATTCACCAGACCGTTACCTTCACCAGACCGTTACATTTACCAGACCGTTACATTCACCAGACCGTTACCTTCACCAGACCGTTACATTCACCAGACCGTTACCTTCACCAGACCGTTACATTCACCAGACCGTTACATTCACCAGACCGTTACCTTAAACAGACCGTTACATTCATTAGACCGTTACATTCATTAGACCGTTACATTCATTAGACCGTTACATTCACCAGACCGTTACATTCACCAGACCGTTACATTTACCAGACCGTTACCCTCAACAGACCGTTACCTTAAACAGACCGTTACATTCATTAGACCGTTACCTTCACCAGACCGTTACATTCACCAGACCGTTACATTCACCAGACCGTTACATTCACCAGACCGTAACATTTACCAGACCGTTACATTTACCAGACCGTTACCTTAAACAGACCGTTACATTCATTAGACCGTTACATTCACCAGACCGTTACCTTCACCAGACCGTTACCTTCACCACACCGTTACATTCACCAGACCGTTACCTTTACCAGACCGTTACATTCACCAGACCGTTACATTTACCAGACCGTTACCTTCACCAGACCGTTACCTTTACCAGACCGTTACATTCACCAGACCGTTACCTTTACCAGACCGTTACATTCACCAGACCGTTACATTCACCAGACCGTTACCTTCACCAGACCGTTACCTTCACCAGACCGTTACATTCACCAGACCGTTACCTTTACCAGACCGTTACATTCACCAGACCGTTACCTTTACCAGACCGTTACATTCACCAGACAGTTACCTTCCCCAGACCGTTACCTTCACCAGACCGTTACCTTCACCAGACCGTTACCTTCACCAGACCGTTACATTCACCAGACCGTTACCTTCCCCAGACCGATACATTCACCAGACCGTTACCTTCACCAGACCGTTACATTCACCAGACCGTTACCTTCACCAGACCGTTACATTCACCAGACCGTTACATTCACCAGACCGTTACATTCACCAGACCGGTACCTTCACCAGACCGTTACCTTCACCAGACCGTTACCTTTACCAGACCGTTACATTCACCAGACCGTTACCTTCCCCAGACCGTTACCTTCACCAGACCGTTACCTTCACCAGACCGTTACCTTCACCAGACTGTTACCTTCACCAGACCGTTACATTCACCAGACCGTTACCTTCACCAGACCGTTACCTTCACCAGACCGTTACCTTTACCTGACCGTTACATTCACCAGACCGTTACATTCACCAGACCGTTACCTTTACCAGACCGTTACATTCACCAGACCGTTACATTCATCAGACCGTTACATTCACCAGACCGTTACCTTCACCAGACCGTTACCTTCACCAGACCGTTACATTCACCAGACCGTTACATTCACCAGACCGTTACATTCACCAGACCGTTACCTTCACCAGACCGTTACCTTCACCAGACCGTTACCTTTACCAGACCGTTACATTCACCAGACCGTTACCTTCCCCAGACCGTTACCTTCACCAGACCGTTACCTTCACCAGACCGTTACATTCACCAGACCGTTACATTCACCAGACCGTTACATTCACCTGACCGTTACCTTCACCAGACCGTTACCTTCACCAGACCGTTACCTTCACCAGACCGTTACCTTTACCAGACCGTTACATTCACCAGACCGTTACCTTCCCCAGACCGTTACCTTCACCAGACCGTTACATTTACCAGACCGTTACATTCACCAGACCGTTACCTTCACCAGACCGTTACATTCACCAGACCGTTACCTTAAACAGACCGTTACATTCATTAGACCGTTACCTTCACCAGACCGTTACATTCACCAGACCGTTACATTCACCAGACCGTTACATTCACCAGACCGTTACCTTCACCAGACTGTTACATTCACCAGACCGTTACATTCACCAGACCGTTACCTTCACCAGACCGTTACATTCACCAGACCGTTACCTTCACCAGACCGTTACATTTACCAGACCGTTACATTCACCAGACCGTTACCTTCACCAGACCGTTACATTCACCAGACCGTTACCTTCACCAGACCGTTACATTCACCAGACCGTTACATTCACCAGACCGTTACCTTAAACAGACCGTTACATTCATTAGACCGTTACATTCATTAGACCGTTACATTCATTAGACCGTTACATTCACCAGACCGTTACATTCACCAGACCGTTACATTTACCAGACCGTTACCCTAAACAGACCGTTACCTTAAACAGACCGTTACATTCATTAGACCGTTACCTTCACCAGACCGTTACATTCACCAGACCGTTACATTCACCAGACCGTTACATTCACCAGACCGTAACATTTACCAGACCGTTACATTTACCAGACCGTTACCTTAAACAGACCGTTACATTCATTAGACCGTTACATTCACCAGACCGTTACCTTCACCAGACCGTTACCTTCACCAGACCGTTACATTCACCAGACCGTTACCTTTACCAGACCGTTACATTCACCAGACCGTTACATTTACCAGACCGTTACCTTCACCAGACCGTTACCTTTACCAGACCGTTACATTCACCAGACCGTTACCTTTACCAGACCGTTACATTCACCAGACCGTTACATTCACCAGACCGTTACCTTCACCAGACCGTTACCTTCACCAGACCGTTACATTCACCAGACCGTTACCTTTACCAGACCGTTACATTCACCAGACCGTTACCTTTACCAGACCGTTACATTCACCAGACAGTTACCTTCCCCAGACCGTTACCTTCACCAGACCGTTACCTTCACCAGACCGTTACCTTCACCAGACCGTTACCTTCACCAGACCGTTACATTCACCAGACCGTTACCTTCACCAGACCGTTACCTTCACCAGACCGTTACCTTCACCAGACCGTTACATTCACCAGACCGTTACCTTCCCCAGACCGTTACATTCACCAGACCGTTACCTTCACCAGACCGTTACATTCACCAGACCGTTACCTTCACCAGACCGTTACATTCACCAGACCGTTACATTCACCAGACCGTTACCTTCACCAGACCGTTACCTTCACCAGACCGTTACCTTTACCAGACCGTTACATTCACCAGACCGTTACCTTCCCCAGACCGTTACCTTCACCAGACCGTTACCTTCACCAGACCGTTACCTTCACCAGACCGTTACCTTCACCAGACCGTTACATTCACCAGACCGTTACCTTCACCAGACCGTTACCTTCACCAGACCGTTACCTTTACCTGACCGTTACATTCACCAGACCGTTACATTCACCAGACCGTTACCTTTACCAGACCGTTACATTCACCAGACCGTTACATTCATCAGACCGTTACATTTACCAGACCGTTACCTTCACCAGACCGTTACCTTCACCAGACCGTTACATTCACCAGACCGTTACATTCACCAGACCGTTACATTCACCAGACCGTTACCTTCACCAGACCGTTACCTTCACCAGACCGTTACCTTTACCAGGCCGTTACATTCACCAGACCGTTACCTTTACCAGACCGTTTCATTCACCAGACCGTTACCTTCCCCAGACCGTTACCTTCAACAGACCGTTACATTCACCAGACCGTTACATTCACCAGACCGTTACCTTCACCAGACCGTTACATTCACCAGACCGTTACATTCACCAGACCGTTACATTCACCTGACCGTTACCTTCACCAGACCGTTACATTCACCAGACCGTTACATTCACCAGACCGTTACATTTACCAGACCGTTACCTTCACCAGACCGTTACATTCACCAGACCGTTACCTTCACCAGACCGTTACCTTCACCAGACCGTTACCTTTACCAGACCGTTACCTTTACCAGACCGTTACCTTCCCCAGACCGTTACCTTCACCAGACCGTTACCTTCACCAGACCGTTACCTTCACCAGACCGTTACCTTCACCAGACCGTTACATTCACCAGACCGTTACCTTCACCAGACCGTTACCTTCACCAGACCGTTACCTTTACCTGACCGTTACATTCACCAGACCGTTACATTCACCAGACCGTTACCTTTACCAGACCGTTACATTCACCAGACCGTTACATTCATCAGACCGTTACATTCACCTGACCGTTACCTTCACCAGACCGTTACATTCACCAGACCGTTACATTCACCAGACCGTTACATTTACCAGACCGTTACCTTCACCAGACCGTTACATTCACCAGACCGTTACCTTCACCAGACCGTTACCTTCACCAGACCGTTACCTTTACCAGACCGTTACATTCACCAGACCGTTACCTTCCCCCAGACCGTTACCTTCACCAGACCGTTACCTTCACCAGACCGTTACCTTCACCAGACCGTTACCTTCACCAGACCGTTACATTCACCAGACCGTTACCTTCACCAGACCGTTACCTTTACCTGACCGTTACATTCACCAGACCGTTACATTCACCAGACCGTTACCTTTACCAGACCGTTACATTCACCAGACCGTTACATTCATCAGACCGTTACATTCACCATACCGTTACCTTCACCAGACCGTTACCTTCACCAGACCGTTACATTCACCAGACCGTTACATTCACCAGACCGTTACCTTCACCAGACCGTTACCTTCACCAGACCGTTACCTTTACCAGACCGTTACATTCACCAGACCGTTACCTTCCCCAGACCGTTACCTTCACCAGACCGTTACATTCACCAGACCGTTACATTCACCAGACCGTTACCTTCACCAGACCGTTACATTCACCAGACCGTTACATTCACCTGACCGTTACTTTCACCAGACCGTTACATTCACCAGACCGTTACATTCACCAGACCGTTACATTTACCAGACCGTTACCTTCACCAGACCGTTACATTCACCAGACCGTTACCTTCACCAGACCGTTACCTTCACCAGACCGTTACCTTCACCAGACCGTTACCTTCACCAGACCGTTACATTCACCAGACCGTTACCTTCACCAGACCGTTACCTTCACCAGACCGTTACCTTCTCCAGACCGTTACCTTCACCAGACCGTTACATTCACCAGACCGTTACATTCACCAGACCGTTACATTCACCAGACCGTTACATTCACCAGACCGTTACATTTACCAGACCGTTACCTTCACCAGACCGTTACATTCACCAGACCGTTACCTTCACCAGACCGTTACCTTCACCAGACCGTTACATTCATTAGACCGTTACCTTCACCAGACCGTTACCTTCACCAGACCGTTACCTTAAACAGACCGTTACATTCATTAGACCGTTACCTTCACCAGACCGTTACCTTCACCAGACCGTTACATTCACCAGACCGTTACATTCACCAGACCGTTACCTTCACCAGACCGTTACATTCACCAGACCGTTTCCTTCACCAGACCGTTACCTTCACCAGACTCTACTTTCACAAGCAGGTTACCTTCACCAAACAATTACCTAAAAGAGACCGTTACCTTTTTCAGCCGATCACTTAAAAAAAATTACCTTCACCAGACAGTTACCTTCACCAGACAATAACAAACTCAGTCACTGAGAAGGGTGTCGACGAAATACATGCAGACTTTGTTATACAAGCCCCTTGGGAATCTCCGCCAGCAGACTTTAAGATTATGGTTATTGAAGGAAAGAAGAACCAGACAAATCCTCATCTGCTACGTAACATTGCACAGATGCATATAGAAGCAAACATGGCATCCGACAGCTTCACTTACTTCACAGATGGATCAGTAGACCAGCAGGGACAAGAAACCGGAGCTGCAGTTAAAGAAGGAAACTTTGTAAATAGTTGGAGGCTCTCAAATGGGTGTTCGACTTTACAAACAGAGATGCTAGCCATTCAAAAGGCTTTGGAACATGCTCTTGCTGAACACCGACAACATGTTATCATACATACAGATTCGAGAACCGCCACTGAAACCTTGCAACAAGAACACATCTGTGATAACATACATCTGATCACAAATGTCATATCATTAATGCAAACACTCAAACGACAAGGCCGACGGGTACTTATCAACTGGGTGCCAAGTCATGTGAGAATAATAGGAAATGTCATTGCAGACGAAGCTGCAAAACTTGCAACTAAGAGTAGAAATGTAGACATTTACATACCACAGAGTCTACCACAGATTAATAAAGTAATTAGAAACTGAGCAATGCAGAAAATGTACAGTGACCACAACACAGCAGTTGCAACATCAGGATCTGCGGGTTGGTACAAGAGTTCAACCAACTACGAACCACTTAGTTTGATGAAAGGGAACAGTAGAGCAACAGAGGTACACTTACATCGCATCAGGCTTGGATACCCATGTGCATGGGAAATAGGCTTACAGGTTCCGGAAGATGAGAGGAAATGTGAGCACTGTAGAGAATTGCCGGATAGACCACTGGAACATTATCTAACACAGTGCACAGTTACAAACCCATTAAGATTTCAACTTAGATTCAACAGAGCAGAAAAGTTGTTAAACACATACGGCAAAATCTTACTGAAGCGACCATACGAGTCTTAAATACTCATACTCCGGTCTCTTACCACCATGTTGAATGCTCTAAGGCCCTTAACCTACTTAAGGTTTTGTCCCATACTTCTTGGGGAATGGATAGGCGCACGCTCCTCTATTTGCATTCCTCTCTCATCCTGTCTAAGCTCGATTATGGTTGTCTTGCATACTCTTCTGCTTCTCCTTCTACTCTTCGTCGTCTTGATCCTTTGCACCATACTGGGTTGCGCCTCAGCTCTGGTGCTTTTCGTTTAACTCCTGCCCTCAGCTTGTATGCTGACACGGGCTTTGTCTCTCCAGGATCCCTGTGATCGCTACAGTCTTCGCTATCTTGCGCGATACTTACAGCATCCTCACTCTCGACTCTATCATGCTTTGACTTTTACCCCTCCTGTAGTTCCTGTTCCTCTTCACCACCTTCCTCTTTCTGTCCGTTTGTCTCGCTTACAAGATTCTCTTTCGGTTCATATTACCAATGTTTCTCCTCGTATTGTTCCATCCTTGCCCCCGTGGAGGGTCCCCCTTCCCAAATTTTGTACTTCTGACCCGCATCACTAAAGCTTTTACCCCCTTCTACAGTTCTGAAACGCCTCTTTCTTGAACACTTTTATTCTCACTCCCACTCCGTTCCCATCTTCACCGACGGGTCAAAGTCTGCTGACGGTGTGGGCTACTCTGTTGTTTTTCCTGACCACACTTGTGTCGCCTTCCTCCTGAGGCTAGCATCTTCACAGCAGGACTCTAAGCTATTCTCTATGGTCTTCGTCTCCTGCTTTCCCGGTGTCAATCCTCCTTCATGGTGGTAGTTGACTCTCGTAGTGCCCTCATGGCTTTAGGGTCCTTTAATCCGGTCCACCCGGTGGTCATCGTGATTCAACATTGGCTGTTTCTTATCTCCAGTAAATTTAAGTCGGTTGTCTTTTGCTGGGTTCCCAGCCATGTTGGTGTCTCTTTAAATGAGCGTGCGAATGCTGTCGCTAAGGACGCTATCCGCATTTGTCCCATCTCCCATAAAGGTATTCCTTAATCCGACTTTTACCCAGTTATTCATGCCTCCATCCTTACCTGCTGGAAGGATTGTTGGTCTTCTGTTATTGGTAACAAACTACGTACTCTTAAGAGTCGTGTGTCCCAGTGGCCTTCCTCCTGCCACCGTAACTGGCGGTGGGAAACGGCTCTTGCCAGGTTACGTATTGGCCATACCCGTTTACCTCACGGTCACTTAATGGAGCGCTGCCCTGCTCCTTATTGTCCAAATTGCCTTGTCCCTCTTATAGTCGTACATATCCTTGTTGAATGTCCTGACTTCCGGGACGAGCGTGTGTCATGTTTTCCGACCGTCCCCTGCGGTCGCTTGTCCCTCGATAGAATTCTTGGCAACTCGGATACTTTTGATATCGTTCGCCTTATGCGTTTTTGTTCTCATATTGGCATCCTTGGTGATATTTAGCGTCCATTGATTATCCCGCACATTTGATAGTGCTACATAGCCTTCCCGGTTTGGTGCCTTCTATTGATAATTACTTACAAACTGATAACACTCTAATGTCACCGTATGTCTCCAACCCATAACTGTAACAGGCTGCTGCTTGAACCTCAGTCCACAGCCTTCTGCTTCCTTCATTGCTTTTGGCTGTAATACATGACACATAATATTCATATATTTCCTACTCTACAAAAAGCATCAATCTCTCACCTTGCACTGCGCCTTTCACGCCAAAAACGCAATCAAGCACTTCCATAGATATTGAGGTCCTTATGATCCTCTATTCTTTTACTCGAGGTCCCCTATTACAATCATCATCTGGGTCCTCAAAATATGTAAGGCAATCCTGCAGCACCTCCAATCAACTGCAATGAAGTCCTCCTTAAATGCCCAGTGACTCTCCAAACGTTTCATACAAACGATGTGTAGCTCCCAACACAACTCGAAGATTCACTAGGTCCACGAAGTTCCACTTCTCACTGGAAGTCCTACTTCACCTTACAGTATAGCTTGTACTCCTCTGGCACGAATTTCTCTCATTAACGTCCACCACACAAACGTTGTAGAAGTTCTCCCACACAAACGTTGTAGAAGTTCTCCCACACAAACGTTGCAGTTCTCCCACACAAACGTGGCCGTTCTCCCACACAAACCGTAGAATTTGTATCTGGAGGGCACTCGATCAGCTGCGGCTCCCAGAAGTCGTCCTCCAAGACATCCAACAAGGTCACACACATAAATGCCTTCCTGGTTCCCTCCTCTTGAATGAGTACACAGTTAGGGATTCTTCTTCTTCCAGGAGCTCGACAAAGCACAACCCTCTCTCACGACCTCTGTGACTCAAGTAAGGTCACGACGTCCCGCGAGCCTCACATCATGTCACCAAAGGATCGACATCTCATTTCATGTCACTTATTTACATGCTTATCCTTTTAAATTATTTGCTGACATTTATCATGTATTTAGTTTATTTACATATATCTGTACTTTCTCTTTTTCTTTTTCTCTCAATTAGGTCCAGACTGCCGAATAACTCTCACTGGGGTAGACTCGTTCTTCAGGCTACCTGGTAGGCTACCTGGGGTCATAACAGTATTCCTCCACCCTGGATGAGTCCAAGCTGTAAACATGTCTTGACATGCCTCTAGGACTTTCCAGCCGCCTCGCTGGGGGCCGCCCCTCCTCATTCGCCCCTTGACCTCCATCGAGAGCGGATGTATCACATCTCCCTCCAGCATGTTCTCTTAACTTTAATTCCTTATTTTAGCTCACTTACTCAATAAAATCTCTGCCCTGTATACACATATGTTCACTATGATTGCTGGGCACATGATTAAACACTGGTAGCTAATCTAACAACTGATTAAAGAAGCTTACCGCAGAAATCTACGACATGGGGGCGCTAACTCTCTGGCGCTCAACATGGCACTCACTCAGGCTGCCCACAAAAACCACTTTAGGACTGCTTCACCGAGCTTCCTCCAGTCCGGACATGAATACATGGAGTTGCCCAGTAGGCTCCGCACAGAAATGGCTGCTTACTTCCTTCCTCATGAAGGAGCACACAATTAGAGTTCCACAGAGGAGCGACCAAACAGGTCAGGACGCCTCTGATATATCCAAATAACAAAGAAATGGTGCAATATATCTCCAACAGCTTCCTCACACTTACAAACAAGTAGCCTTCACTTCACCAATAACACTGCACAATATTATTCCTTCTTCCAGGAGATCAAGGAAGTACGACCATCTCTGACGACTGCTGTGACTCAAGTAAGGTCACGAAGTCCTGCTAGCGTCACGTCACGTCACCAAAGTATTTCATGTCACTATCTATCAGACGCCCATCCTCTGCTCGTATTCTTAAATTACTCTCTGACGGTTTATTATATATTTTTCTTCCCCTGACCTCTTAATTTCTAGTCCGGAAAGCAATGTAACTCTCAGTGGGTAGACTCGTTCCTCCCAGGCTACATGGGGTCATAACACTACCGTGGCTGAATGGTAAGTGGATGACTACAGTGGCTGAATAGTAAGTGGTTGACTACATTGCCTGACTGATGATTGACTGGCTACATTGACTGTTATGTGACTGGTTGACTGCAGTACCTGTATGCAGTTTCGTTGACTACAGTTCGTGTGTGGTCACAGGTTGACAACAGAGCCTTTATCGTGTCTGAATGACTACAGTGCGTTTGTTGTAACCGGTTGACTGAAGTGAATGTGTGATGACACGTTGACTACAGTGCTTGTGTGGTGACTGGTTGACTACAGTGATTGTGTAGTGACTGGTTGACTATAGTTGTTGTGTGGTGACTGGTTGACTACAGTGCTTGTGTAGTGACTGGTTGACTACAGTGCTTGTGTGGTGACTGGTTGACTACAGTGCTTGTGTGGTGACTGGTTGACTACAGTGATTGTGTAGTGACTGGCTGACTATAGTTGTTGTGTGGTGACTGGTTGACTACAGTGATTGTGTAGTGACTGGTTGACTACAGTGCTTGTGTGGTGACTGGTTGACTACAGTGCTTGTGTAGTGACTGGTTGACTACAGTGATTGTGTAGTGACTGGTTGACTACAGTGTTTGTGTAGTGACTGGTTGACTACAGTGTTTGTGTGGTGACTGGTTGACTACAGTGGTTGTGTGGTGACTGGTTGACTACAGTGGTTGTGTGGTGACTGGTTGACTACAGTGGTTGTGTGGTGACTGGTTGACTACAGTGGTTGTGTGGTGACTGGTTGACTACAGTGGTTGTGTGGTGACTGGTTGACTACAGTGCTTGTGTGGTGACTGGTTGACTACAGTGTTTAAGTAGTGACTGGTTGACTACAGTGCTTGTGTGGTGACTGGTTGACAACAGTGTGTAGTGACTGGTTGACTACAGTGTTTAAGTAGTGACTGGTTGACTACAGTGTTTAAGTAGTGACTGGTTGACTACAGTGCTTGTGTGGTGACTGGTTGATTACAGTGCTTGTGTAGTGACTGGTTGACTACAGTGCTTGTGTGGTGACTGGTTGATTACAGTGCTTGTGTAGTGACTGGTTGACTACAGTGGTTGTGTGGTGACTGGTTGACTACAGTGGGTGTGTGGTGACTGGTTGACTATAGTTGTTGTGTGATGACTGGTTGACTACAGTGGTTGTGTGATGACTGGTGGACTACAGTGGTTGTGTGATGACTGGTTGACTACATTGTTTGGGAAGTGGCTGGATAACTACAGGGCTTGTGTAGTGGCTGGCACACTACAGTGCTTGTGAATAAGACTACAGACTGGCTGAATACAATGAAATTTCTGTGTTTACTGAATGATTTTGCTTCGAAATAAATGAATAACATGAATTATAGTTTTGTTTCCTGCTATTGTAAATATTTGAGTGAAACTGTTTGTAAATTATATCTGTACAATAATTCAAAAATAAATTTAATATATATTCGAATTTAATTTCTTTTGATCTCGAATGTAAATTTGTTGTCCAGATAACTAACATTGTATGAGATGTGCGTGATGTTGTAAAGTAATTCCTTGGCTTTCTGTATTTGGGAAGTGAATCGCTAGATTCAATCGCACTGATTGTCTGGGTTTTGGACCTTGAATGTGAGTGATGTGTGATTAGTCAGGTCTTGGTGTCTGGCCAGGTCACGCCCCGGGTGACCTCTGACTGTGTGCACTTAGTCAGATGATGGGCGTGTGTGTGTTTGGCTTGGTGCCTGCTGGTGTGTGTGGGTTAAGGCGTGGAGGTGACCAGGGCGGGCGTGGGCGGAGACACGAGTATGGGCGAGGGAGTCAAAGATGTGGGCGTGGGTGGAGGCGCTTGCTGTGGTCGTAGGTTAGATCGTCGATTTTTGACTGTGATAATGGGCGCGGGTGGAGGAAGTTTCTGCTTAATTGTGTAGTATGGGTGGAGGGCTTATCTTCTTGACTCTGAGCGTTGGGTAATTGCTATTAACTGTTTGACTGCGAGCGAATGCTGTGTTACCATAAGTGCTTGACTACAAGGCGTGGACAATAGGCCTTGACTGCTTAGCTTAGGGCGTAAATACAAACAAATTGCAAGCTTATTTGCTTGGGGTGTCTACTTGGCGGATGTAGGTTGACGCCTTGACTCTAGCCGAGGGTGGAAAGGAATTAATTGTCTTGACTGCGCGTAAAGGCTGTAACTGCTTCACTCTCTGATTTTCTTAACAGTGAGGAAGTCTTGAATGCTTGTATGTACAACTTGGTGGGTGGTAAACCCGTGACTGCAAGTGCGTGTGTGTTGCAGAGCCATAACTATTTGACTGTAAGCATAGCCGAGTGGTAATGTTGCTGTAACTTAAATACTGGCGAGGACGGGTGACAATGCCTTGACTACTTGACAGGGAGCGGAAACGGGAGGACCACTACGTCATGTGCGGTACATTCCTCATTCCCCGCCTGTCTCCTGTTTTCTTCTCCTCTCAAATGTTTTCACTCACGATGATAGTTTTCCGTATATCCCGATCAAAAAAGACAAGATGTTACCCATATATTAAATAGCTGAAAAGACCTGATCAAGGAGTTTCACAGAGACGCCACAATTTTTTTTTTTAACGCACGAAAAGTTGGAAAATAGAATGAATTAAAGAAGCAAGTTGCACAAGCTAATTCGTTTATAATTTCCCATAAATTTAAGATTAAGAAATAAGGTCCTTGTAAAAGTCATTGCATTAGTCAGCAAGTAGCGAAAAGTGCGTGGGTTAAGAGCTTACGTTTGATGCTGCAAACACAAATAGCTCTTTCCTGGTCGAGGCAGAAACAAATATATAGTTTCTCTCACCTTTTGTGCCTGTTCATCTGGCAGTTAAAATGTACCTGGGTGTTTGACAGCCGCATCCTGGGACTCTGTGTGTGAGAAATATGTTATAGATATGAAAGATTAAAGATTGGTCGGGAGTCAGTACATTAGACTGACTTTAAATGTACTAATGTAATTTTATTGGCGGTTAGACTGGTGAGGTAAAACAGCTAACAGCTCGATTCTGTTAGCATAAATAGTAAATACAAATAGCCCTCCACCCCCCACTCCCACACTATACCTATTATTCTCAATGGTGTGTAACAAGTCGCTGGTAACAGAACTGTCAAAAAAATGAAAGATGGCTAATGTATTCCCAATATACAAGACGGGAGAGAAACAGGCGGCACTGAACCACAGACCAGTGTCCCAATCTTGCAGCGAAAGAACTTTGTAACACATCACCAGAATGGGTACAGGGATGGTAAATATTGCCTCACACGTTAAATAAAATTCTATGACCAGACGACAAAAATTAGACAAGAAAAAGAAGGATGGACAGAATGCATGTTTTCGGATTACCAGAAAGCCTTTGACACAGTACCCCATAAGGAAATAGGACGTAAGTGGGAAATGCAGTAAGGAATATCACGTGCTTGAAATGAATAAGGGATTACCTAAGCAGCAGAAGACAGCAAGCTACGGTGAGGGATGAGCTCCCATATTGGCGAGACGTTCCACAGGGTTCAGTGCTTGAACCTATCCTACTTCTAATAAATGTAAACAATCTTCAGGAAGGAATAGACCTTCCTCCCAATGCTTGCTGATAATGCGACAGTTATGAGGAGGATTAATACCGAGAAAGATTGAAAGAGGCTACAAGATGACCTGGACAAACTGAAGGAATCGTTCAATAAATGGCTACTAGAGTAATTTAAGTAAATGAAAATAATTAAAGTTCGGTGGAGAGGCAAGAGGCCTGACATTGGGTGCAAAATGAGAGACGAAGTTCTCATTGAAACCTACCGAGAGCGAATGACCTAAGAGTCATTATATCACACCGAGCCTCTCGACTGAAGCTCAAATCAAAATAATATAATCAGCGGCGTATGCAAGGCTGGCTAACATCAGAACTGCCTTCAGGAATTTGTGTTAGGAATCATGTAGAACCATATATCAGACCAATCCTGCAGTATGCGGCTCGAGCATAGAATTAATTACTTGAAAGCATAAGACGAAGTTTGAGATCATTCAATGGTATGCCACTAGAATAGTTCTAGAACTACGAGGTATGAGTTACAAGGAATAGCTGCTTGAATTGCTCCTCACATCGCTGGAAGACAAGAGTTAGGGGAGACAGGATTACTATGCTCAAATTTCATAGCGTAATTGACTGTAAATTAAGACAAATTATTTAACATGGGTGGAGCTCGCACAAGGGCACACAGGGGGTAACTGAGTACCCAAATGAGCCACAGAGTCATTACCAAGAATTTTTTCAGTGTCAGTAGTTAACAAATGGAATGTTCAGGGGTCAATAAATGTTCATTCATTATGCTATTTGTGCAAGTCATTCTACGCTAGTGTACCTGCTGTGTTGCTAAAGATTGAAAGGGATAGCTTGGAGGGAACGATAAAATTGATATGGAGCCGCCTAAAGATATAAACCCAACCACATAGAAAATACTTATGGCATTAGAGGAACGCATGAAGAGCAAGGGAAGGTCATTTGCACAGTAGATGTTTGGGAATGCATGGGTGAATTAAGTGAGAGGCAATGCACAAATGCTGGAAGAGGTGGAGGAGGAGAAAAGGATAAATGGAAAAGAAATTCATGCACTGAGATAAGAGGCAGCTTCACTGGGAAGACAGCGTCAAGAATTACAGTATATAGTAGACAAAGAGAATGAGGCTATTAAGACCTGAAGATAAAACTTGACAGAAGCGATGAACATTGCATTGCAACCTTGAACCGAGTAGAAGAACTGAAGGAAATAATTTGCAAAAGGGCGGCAAGTATGAATATGTAACAGAACATATTAGAAATGGTAGAATAGGAGGGAAAGACAACAAAGGAAGTAAGATAATAGTTAAGAATTATACAAATAGAGATTGTAACTGGAATTTGAGGAGTAGGACCAGACAAAACCTAATTTCCTGAAGCAGCAAAGGGTTCACAGGGAAAGAAGATAATTAACAAAACAGTGATAGAAGTTGCAAAACTAATCATGTCATGAAATTCATTCTCACTCCTCCTACCGTCACCCCCCCCCCCAGCTCCTTCCCCCTATCGTCATGCTCCTCGTCCTTCCTGCACCCTATCCTTTCTCTCCCCTCCTCTGCTCCTCCTCTCATCTGCTCCTGCCTTTCCCTTGATCCTCCCTCACACATCAGTCCCCCATCCCCACCCCTTCCCTGTCGTAATATATTTTAAGGAACAATGAAACTACTTTAGGTCTTTATAATATAGGTTTTATAATATATTAAATATATTATAAATAAATATATATTATAATATATTAGGTTTTATGATATATTAAGTACATCTGCATGAAGGGGAGACTATATGAAGGGGAGTACAGTGTGTCAAAAAGCTAGCTACGGGATGTTAAAAAATCCCCATCACACAGGATGGTTAGTCATTCTAACCGGGAGTCATTCTAGTCATTCTAACCATTCTAGTCATTCATTAGTCATTCTAACAGGCAGCCGGTCGGCCGAGCGGACAGCACGCTGGACTTGTGATCCTGTGGTCCTGGGTTCGATCCCAGGCGCCGGCGAGAAACAATGGGCAGAGTTTCTTTCACCCTATGCCCCTGTTACCTAGCAGTAAAATAGGTACCTGGGTGTTAGTCAGCTGTTACGGGCTGCTTCCTGGGGGTGGAGGCCTGGTCGAGGACCGGGCCGCGGGGACACTAAAAGCCCCGAAATCATCTCAAGATAACCTCAAGAAGAAGATAGTCATACAAAAGCATGTGATAAGTCTTTAAAAAAAATAATTTTCTGGTAGTGCAAAAGTCTTGGGGCATCTCCTCCAATATTTCAGAAATGATCAGAAATGAATCTGTGGGAATTGGATGGGGAGGTGTGAATAGTTAATCATTTTTCTTAAATCATTAAACTTCGGCCTACCCGGGCCATATCCGTTATACATGCCCTATCAGCCTGTACCGTTCCATACACCAAACCATTTCCCTTACAAATCTGGGTAAGGCTTACCCCTAAGCATGTGCCCTCCAACTTCGAACAGAGACAGACAGAGATTATCTTTTATAATACTGATATGCTACTGGAGATACCTGACACTACCAGGGTCTGTATCTCTCTCATATATATGTCTATACACCTATCTATAACGCCGGTTCAAGTCCCCTCATTACAACAAAATTATTTTTTTATTTATATATCACACAGTTGGGATTTCTTTGTGATCTGAAAGACAAACATAAGGGTTTGAACACCATTTACTTCAAGCCAACGTGTAGATGGGCCATTCGTAAAATCCTGATTAGGCACTTGTTCAGACCTCCAAAGCCTGCAAATGAATTCAGTAGAGTACTAGTTTGATTGGTTTTCGACCTATCGTGGTTGAGTTGGTTGAGGCAGATGTCAGGGAATTACCATAATATCGGTTCAAGTCACCTCATTGCTCAAAAATAATTTTATCAAATATAACATACGACGCACTCTACCTCGCCACCAGAATCCTGTCCCTTCCCAAGTTAACCTACTTTCTGAGATATTCACCTTCCTACAGTAGCCAAAAACTAGGTGAGTATGACTTCTTACTGAAATCGCAGTTAGAAAAAGCCTTCGACCTTTTCTTTGATGACCTATTTTGGAAACAAGCCAATTTTCCCGGCAGACTAAAGGACCTTTGCATTCAAACAGCAACCCTAATTGGTGTATCAGCCTTCTTGTCCTCCTCCTCCTCGGTATCTGACAACCTAGTGAAGGAAATTCTACCTGACTACCTATGTCAACTGACAGGGTCACTCGATCCCAACTTTATACACTATGTTACCGAGTGAGCCTCTCCTGCAGGCGCACCACATCAACCACCACAATCAAAAATCAAAAACCCACAAGGAACTCTGCTGGGTAGGCCCCAATTGTCGACCGAGCAGCTTGCCTCAAAATGACAGAGCCTAGATACTAAGACAACACAACACAAAATTGATCGCCTCACAGCAGTAGCAGCCCCACATGCAGGTGACTTACTATTTGTAATCCCAACGTCGGCAACTGGTCTCACACCACATGCCTTCCGTCTTGCTGCCCAAAACTGCACCAAATATAGGTATATTTGCAGCGAGATAGGCGCCATGGCCTACTCTGCCAAAGCACGGGGGGGGGGGGGGGGGGATGGCACTCGAGGCACAGTGAAGTTAACGACATCATCAAGAAAAGCCTCACCACAACTGGATGCCCAGCTGAGAGAGACCTATTACATTACGTCCTGTAACTCAGATGCATTTATTGGTCGCCCAGATGGTATCACAGTGAACCCCTGGAAGAATGGCAAGCAGTTTGTATAAGGTGCTACACGTGCATAACAACCCTGGCTAACACCTATAATGACTTTAGTGTTGCACAACCGGGTGGTGCTGCCAATCTAATGGAACAGCCAAGATATGTAAGTACAGCGAACTGGATCACCACTACAATTTTGTCCCCATTGCTTCTAAGAGACTTGGCAGCTGGAGAAGAGGGCAACCAGATTTTTTTTAAGGAACTAGGTTCTAGGCTAATTGAATTAACAAGAGACCCTAGAGCTGCCAGGTTTTCTTTTCCAGCTCCTCAGCATGGTGATAGAGACGAGGAATGCACACTTCATTCATGGTTCAATCTATAACAAACAACTTTGTACCTTGTCAGTAACCAAGATTGCAATTCCTTTTTTAATAATAAAGTTTAAATAAAATAAACAATTACATATAAGAAGGAGGTGGTAAGAGAAGACAATATGTACCAGAGCATGTGTGATCCGGACAAGGCTTCCCATGGTGCTGCCTATCATCAACACAAACAACAAATGAGGCCTTAATAGTGGGAAACGAGACAAGTCACGACCGCTTTGCTTTACCCAACGGTCGCGACTTGCATCAGGGGGATATTCATTTTTTGCCTGACGGTCGTGATTTGACGCAGGGGTGTTTTCATTTTTTTTCGACGGTGTTCTCTAGCCCAGGGTATGTTTTTCAGTTTTTATTGGATACTACCTTGCAGTCCCCTAATATTTTCATTCATTTATCGTCCGCTCTCGTTCATCACATGTAATTTTCCAAAAAGGGAGATTAAAAGGTTCCCTCCTAGGCACTGTCATTTTGTTCCAAGGGGATTAAAAGGTCTTTCCCTGTCTCGGGTATTTTGCGCTACCCCGGTGACCCTGCACAGACATGGCTAATGGTCAATGACGTCATTCAGTCTTCATCTTCCTTGTATAAGACCGTTTTCTGATACAAAATATTTATTCCCATTTTCAATATTCATATTAAGGAGGGGATTAAAAGGTCGCCTTCCGTTGCACTTCAATTTCGTCACCTTATTGACCCAGCACAGATATCGCTAATGGTCAATGACGTTAGTCAATCATCATCTCCCCTGAAAAAGTCTGTTTTCTGTAATAGCATATTTAAACCTATTTTCTTAATGTTTCACATTTTCAAAAAGTTCATTTTCTAGATAAGATCGCATTTTGAACATATGAAATGAAATTGCAGAAGGCGGTAACCTCTCCAGGGCCATCAACGTCTTCGAGGTGTCTAGTATCGCATTTTTATTTTTTTCATGAGACTTTTTTGTTGGGTGAAGGAGCGTCAGATGGATTTTTGAAAAAAGAAAGCAAAAAACTTTTTTAAGTGCGTGAAACTGTGCACAGTGTACAATTTAAGCAAATCATTCAGGCAACCTACCCTTACACCTTGAAAGAATTCAACAGATTCTACTATATTTTCATGCCATTAGTCACTTTCTGTAAGCAAGATCAGGTAATTTGTATTACAAGACATGTTTTGTCTCAAGGAGTGCATTACCCACAAGGATAATGAAGATTTCGCCCAAAAAGGGTATTTTACAATAAGTTGGTAAGACAAGTTTTGGTCCAGGATCTAATCTGACATGACCATTGAGCTGACACTGATGCGATTCATGAAGAGTTCTGGTGGACTGACACGACAGAGGAATGACTGACTCGATGCTGACTAAGTGGGGTCTCGGAATGCCAACCACTGTAACAATCACAGAAAAAATTGAGGAATATTGAGATGTTGCTTTCAGTTGAGGAGAGCAGCGTGTGGATGCCAGAAAAGCTCGTATATCAAGTGACAACCAAGATCTTCAGTATTTTGTAGAGAGGTTTTTTTTATCCCTTAGACCATTTCCAGATTTTTGTGGGATTATATCAGTCAGGATTGGGTTAACAGGAAATGAAGAGACTACTCATCTTAATGCTTATGATGTTGGAATTTGGTCAATGACAAACATTGTTGGCAACAACTTTGCAGAGGTCAAGTTTGAAAGAAAGTAAGATTGAAAGAAAGAAAGAAAAGGGTCACACCCCTGGGTGCTGCCATGACAGGAGTGACAGCAAGAAGTGATGCAAGTGTCCAGTTGATCCTGAAATGTTATTTAGAAGAATTTCATTTACCAAGAAATCGCAAGACCTATTTATAGATAACTTTTAGTATGAATTAGCGCCAAATCCCATATTACTCTTTGATGGATCAGGAATGCGTAAAACCTAGAAATTCATTCTATATGAAGTATTTTCAACTTTGTGATGGTGGAATTGCTAGAGATGCAATTCATGTTGTTGATAGAGGATTTCTTATTCATCGAGTTGTTTAGCATCAGCGAGAGATCTTTTCAGCAATCCAGAACAAGTATGTTAGGTATGTAAATAAGCACTACATAGATGGTGCCTTAAACACTGCAATAACAGTGTTTAGGGCACCATCTGCTTAACCTGCAATGATTCCTGAAGCAGTAAAAGCTTTCATTTTTCCGTTGTGGGAAATGGTTGGGAAATGACGCCATCTACACAATGAGGCTGGAATGTCACTGCAAAAGGACTGGCCCCATCACTACAGATAAACATTAATGAAAAGGACTATGACGGTGCCATTAATACAATGTTAGAAAACTTCCTAGTGCAGGCGATGAGTCACAATAACGTGGCTGAAGTATGTTGACCAGACCACACACTAGAAGGTGAAGGGACGACGACGTTTCGGTCCGTCCTGGACCATTCTCAAGTCGATTGTGATGAGGAATGTTGTTGTTGTTTTAGATTCATCTACTCAGAACAAAATGTGCATGTAGCACGGGCTATCGTGAGCCCGTAATTGAGTTCGGTTATTCGCGATAACCTTATTACTCTGATATTTGGGTCAAAGTTTTAAATAGAGGTGGGGTTTCCTCCTTTTTCCCTGTTTCTTTTTCGATTATGATTTAGTCGTGTTTTAATAAAATTATCTTGGTGGCGGATGTAGGTACAGAATGTCCACTAGTGAGTCCCATTCTTTAACGGCTTTTCTAATCATTGTAGTGGCTGTGGAATGTGCATCTAATGCAGCTGCTGTCGTTGGATTAATGTTTAGTTTGATGTGCAGGGCTTCAATAGTTTCACATTCCAGTAAGTAGTGCAATAGTGGCGCCTCTGCTTCTGTTCCACAGATATGACACTCTTTAACTATTGAGTTTATTACCTCCAAGCAGCTCTTGTAACCAAGTCTGAGTCTGTGTATGGCTACTGCAATGTCTCTGGATATCTTTTTGTCAGGCTTGAAATAGTAGTACCCAGTGGCTTGTTCGTACCATATCGCAGTGGATCTTCCTTCCGTTATTTTGGCTCTGTGACGACTTTTGATGGGAGTATTTTCTTCTTGATTTGGTCCTTAATCTGTGAAAAAACTTATAGGTATTTGAACCTGTACAACAGGTAGAGCAGTGGCAGTTTTTGCTAGTGAGTCTGCCGTTTCATTACCATCTATGCCAATGTGACTTGGTATCCAATTTAGGGTGACTGACAGCCCTAGTTTATGGGCTTCTTTTCCTATATGTTGGATTTCTGTGAGGAGTTGTATATTATCACTGAGTTGACTTATTAACAATGCCTGGAGCAAAGATTTAGAGTCTGTATGAATGATGACATCATGTAAATTATTCTAAATTGTATAGTTTATGGCCTCCTTCAGGCCATATAAATCTGTTTGCAATGTTGAGCACCCACTATTCATGCTCCAGTAAGCTTCATGGTTGGTAGTGTAAACTGCTGCCCCAGCAGAACCTCTTTCTTGATCAACTGATCCATCTGTGAAGATGTGAGTCGTTATCGGTCTTGAGATGGTTTCCAGTTGTTCTATGACTGCTCTGAGCTTCTGCGAGTCACATGGTGATTTTTTAACTGGTCGTCCTTCAATGGTAATCTTTAGACTTGATTCTTCCCATGGAGGAGGTTGCCGAAATTGTTGATATGGTCTATCTTCTTTGTTTTTAATGGTCTATTTCAAGTCCACTTTCTCTAGAATCTTTACTAGATTATCTGTCCATGCACTTGTTCTATATTGAAGGTTTCTGCAAAGTGATCTGTGTAAGCTATCTTTGATTGACAGTCTGGCTGTGGTTCCAACAAGTTTTGCTGTTATGGTCGCTATCCTATGTTTGATCCTGTTTTCTAAGGCTGGTAAGTTGGTTTCCATTCTTAGATTCTTTCAACGCGTCCCTATAGGTGCTCCCAGCATTGCTCTGAGGGCGTCATTTTGGGACACTTCCAGTTTCTCCCATTGGTTATCACTGAGGGATGTAAGAGCAGGAGCAGCACAGTCAATGAGTGACCTAACTGTGTGAACGTTTTGAGTACTAGTAGAGATGCACCCTCTCTAAGACTTGTCAGGGAGCGCAAAGCTGAGTTTCTGGCTTTACAACGTTGCCGAAGATATTCAATTTCTTGAGTGAATTTCAACTGGCTGTCTATTATGACTCCAAGGTATTGAAAAGAGGTAGCCCACTCAATTTCTTGTCCTTGTATTGCGAGTCTGGTGTCTTGAGTTCTCATTTTAACAGCCATTGCTTTGGTTTTATTGCTGTTTATTTTCACTGCTATGCATTCCGCTTCCCTGCTGATAATATCTAGGCATTTTTGAGCATGGTTCCTGGCGCCTTTGCCAATGATGATGACCACAAAGTCGTCTGCATAGTTAAGCAGTTTGGCTTGTGGTAACTTGAGCTTCATGAATTGTTCCATGAGACAGTTGAAGAGGAAAGGGCTTAGTATTCCTCCTAGCGGAGATCCATTTTCCAGCCTCTTTGAGGACGATTTTTTACCTTGGAATTTGACTGAAGCTTCTCGGTTAAGCAAGTTTCCTTTGGCAAAGGCAAGAGCGTGTTCTTTGATTTCCTTATCTACCAGGCAGCACAGTGTAGCTGGAACATTGGCTAACTCGAAGGCTTTTTCTAGGTCTAGAAAATAGATCTAGATTGATATTATCCTCTATCAATCTAAGTCTAGATTGATAGAGGTCTAGCTTTTTCTAGGTCTAGAAAAAGAAGGATTCCAGGTTTGTCATTGATTTGATCCAGAAGGGAGGTAAGACATTCTGTGGTTCCAACACCTTTTCTGTAAGCAAACATGTTTTGGTGCAGTGGATTGGCTTTCCATTCAATTCGATTAAGAGCCATTCTTTCTGCAGTTTTGGCCAGACAGCTTGTTAATGAGATGGGTCTTGGATTTCCTGGGTCTTTAGGTTTTGGAATGGGAACTATAATTGCACTGTTCCAAGAGAATAGTCGCGTTCTTGTCACCCATATCCTGTTGATGAGATTAAAGAAGGCTTAGTCACCCGTTTCTCCTAGCTTGGCCAGCATATTATAAGTCATTTTGTCCTCACCTGGAGCTGTATTTTTAGTTTTCTTTGTAGCTCTTGAGTTCTTTCAGATTGAAAGGTTGGTCTAGTTCGTCATGTACGGCTAAAGCATCATTTATTTTTTCTATCTTTTTGCTTGAAGTCTTTGTTGGTGAGTCAGAGTTGCTTGAGGAAGTTGAGTGGAACTGGCTCTTGAAGCAAATAGTCAAGAAGGATAAGAGGATTGGATGGCCAAATAGCTAACCTTTCTGCTTCTTGCTCTGGATGAACATGATGGGGCAGAGAAGAAGGCGATTTTCCTTTGGCCTTGTTGATCTGTCTCCAGATGTCGCCGAAGGATGTATGCTGATTTAGTTTGGCGCACCACTTGCTACTACCCTGCATCCAATCCTCTTATCCTTCGTGACCTCTTGACCATGTCACCTCTGTTCCCGACTCCCTAAGCACCTGCAGCGAAGTCGTATATGGAATTATGGTCAGGTGTCCTTTCTGTCGTCCTGGTATTCTGAGAACTGGAATTCTTGTTAATAGAGGTGTTCATCTGGATGTCATCCCTCGTAACCCTCTCCATACCCAAAGGAAAGCGGTTACCGGGACTT